>NW_025786149.1:0-15907 GCF_021130785.1 Homalodisca vitripennis | reverse complement strand
TTTAAAAATGGGAAAAAAATTTTGGGTTCCCTTCTTCAAAAATGTAAGTAGCTCTATAGCGGGAAAATTTTTTCTTTAAAAATGGCCTATGCCTTCTAAAGGGGGGGGCCTGTATACCAATTTTCTTCAGCAAAGAAGCTCAAAAATATAAAATTTTGTGAAAAAAGGGCCGAGTATTATGGAATAATTTCAAGGATGGAAATTTTTTTAAAAAAATATTTCAATACTAAACAAACAACTGTCAAAATTTGCGGTTTGTAATAAATTTGTTTCTCTGAAAACTTTCTTTAAAAAATGTTTAAAAACCAGAAAAACCCGGAAAGGAATATGTTAGTTTAAACCCACCATTTGCAATAACTGTGATGCTAATTTTTTTTTTAAATGACTTTGAAAAAAACTAAAAGGGGGTTTTTTTTAAAAAAAAATTTTTGGTTGTGTATGCGAGAAAGTATGGGCAAAGGACGTTCAGCCGGCCCCAAGACTTTTTTGGGGGGAAATGAACTTCCCCCAAAACCCCCTTGTTTTTTTGATTTTTACAAAAAAAGAACTAGTAAATGTTTTTCTGAAGTAGCTAAAGAAAGAAAAAAATTTTGAAAAAAAAAGAAAGCTGAAAAAGAAAATGACAAAAACAGTGTTTTTGCGTAATTTAAAAAGGGAACCTGGCAAAAGAGAGGTCACTCTCGAATGGTTTTGCCCGGCCCAGTGGGGTAGTAAAAAGGGAAACTTTTTTGGGAGGTATGCCCAAAGTATTGCAAATTTTTAAGGGAAAAAAAAGTTTCTTACCCATGAGGAGTTTGAAAATTATAGAGGAACCAGGGGGGTGGAAATAAAGGGGTGTTGTCAAAATATATGGCGCCTGAAAAAGGGTAATATTCCTACCGTTAGGGTTGAATTACTTAGGCGACGGAACTTTTTAAAACCTTTGGGTTTTAAAAATATTTAAAATTTATGGAAACCCGATATTAAAATTTTCAAAACTTAAAAGTTTTGGGGGCTACCCCAAAAAAGTAGGGGGGTAGGCTCCGAAAACAAAGGGGAAAAGTAAAAGGGGTGTAACTTTTTCCCCCGGGGGAACCTTTATCAGGAAAAGGAATTTTACTGTAATATAAAACAGAGCCAAATTTAAATTTTGGAAAACCCCTTTTGACAGGAAATGGGGAAGATGTAGTAAAATAAAAACAAGCAGGGGGGGTATTTTTTTTCAAAGTTGTTTACGCAGACAAACCTAAACCCGGGCCCCATCCCCCGCGGACAACTTCGTGGTGAAAGTATAATGGGAAGAAAAAAAATTAAAATTTTAACCCCACCATTACCAAAGAACAAAAACCTTTCTACAATAAATGGAAGTAATAAAAACCCATCTATAAGACTTAGCAAAACCCACCTTGCTAAAAAAATTTTTCCTGGAAAAACACAAAACAAATAAAAAACATTCAATAATATGATTTGGCCCCCGAGTTTTAAAAAATAAATTTTGTTGGGGGAGAAACCCTTTAAAAAAATTTGGGGGTAAGATGCTGTTTAAAAGTTATAATGAGGGGGGTTTTTGGAAAGGCAAAAGTTATGGAAAAGGGGTGTGGAAAATCTGGTGCAAAAGGATTTTTGGGCTAAAACGTCAAGATTTGAAACGGGTTTTACGAAACTGAAAAAGGCTATGAAAGAAATTGAAAAAAGGGCTGTGCGGCAAAAACTAAATGTAAAAAAGAAGACTTAAAGGGGAAAAAAACAAGTACCCGATGATCCAGAAATTGGATATGGTGCCATTATGGGTAAAAAGTGCGTTTTTTGGGGGTTTAAAACCCAAAAATTTTTTTTTATTTTTAAAATTTTCCCAAAGTTTTGTATTTTTTTAAAATTTGGTACCAATATTTCTAAAATTTTTTTGGTTTTTTATAAAAAAATTTTACAAGTTATTTATAGTTTTATTTGCAACAATAATAAGCTTTTTCTAGAAGATTTGAATAAATATGAAAATTTTTATAAGAGTTTTCATTTTAAATTTTATTTTTTTTTTTTTTTGATTTTTTTGCGGGCCCGGGGCGCCCTTTTCTGCTCATTTTCATAATTTTTTGCAAAAAAAGCCCGGGGTTCGCCCAATTTCCCCCCCGAAAACTACACAAAATTCACTTTTTTTTTTTTAATCACTTTCAAACATTGCTGAGATAATTGATAGTCGTTCCACGTGGCCTTTGGGCGTATTATGAAGAAAAAATTTAAAAGTCGTTCCATCGTGAGCCTCTTGGGCGTTTTTAAAAGGGTATGAAACCATATTCCTGCCTCTATTACGTTACCCACGGCTTCGCCCCAAATCTTAAAAAACCCAAGGGGCCTTATTTAAACTTAGAAAATTTTTTTTTTTTTCTAAAAAAAAATTTTTTAATTTAAAAATTTGTTTATCTCCGATGCCACGATTGGTTGTTTTTGTTGCCCTCGATCGAGAGAATTGAAAAAAACGGAGTTTGGAACCAACTTGGGTCAAAAAAAACAAAAAGGGTTTTATTTTTAACATTCTTTATATTTGTAGCCAACGTAAATGTAAAGGGATATCTGCATTGCTCTTCGACCCCCAAAGAAAATGAGAAAGGTTTTTAAATTTTTAAAAAAAAAATTGCATTTAAAAAGGGAATTTTTAGGTCAAATTTGAATTGAAATTACCCCTGGTAAAAAGTCTATGTTAAAAATGATTGCAAAACATTTTAAAAAAAAAATTTTTGGGTCGTTTTTTTTAAAATTTTTCTCTATGCTTTAAAACTATAATGTAAAAATTTTTTTAAAAGAAATTTTAAAAAATTTAAAAAAACGTTAAAAAATTTTTTGCTGCAATGAAATTTTTTATGGGTATTTGGGTAACCTTTGGGGGGGAAAACCTAAAATGGGAAAAAAGGGGGGGAAATTTTTTTAAAAACCCTTCTCCGTGGAAAATAAATTTTCCCGTAAAATTTTCTAAAGATCGGCCCAATAGTTTCACGTTTCCCCATAAAGGACAAACATCCCAAACATTCATTTTTTTTTTTAAAGATAAAATAAAGGGAAATTTAAAAAAAACCCAGCCCCAAAACAAATTTATTTCCTTTTAAATTTTATATATTTTAAAAATTAAGAACTATACGACATCTTTTAAAATTTAAATGAGGTTTTATCATTAGTTTGCTAGAAAAGTGTACCACAATTGGAAAATTTAACATGGGCGAGTTTAGGACTGACAGGTCCCCTTAAAAATTTTTTGAAAAAAATTTTTTTTTTTTTTAATGGGACAAAGAAAATTTTTTGAGACTATTGATCTGTTTCTACTTTAAATTTTTTCCATTAAAATTAATATGGGAATATGGGAAACAAATAAAAGAGATGGAAAATGAATATTTTTGGTAGAATAAATTTGTGTTTACACATTGAATAAATGACTTTACATATTTGCTTATATTTTTTTTTTACCTTACGGGGGTGGCCAGGAAAATCTTAAATATGTATTTTGGGCACATTTACAAATTTTCCCCAAAGGGGGGTATTTGAAAAAATTTTTTTATTTATGTTACATGACGCAAAAGGGGCTCTGTTTATTTAAAATTCAAAATTTTAAAAACCTAAAAATACTTAAATTGTTCAGGCCCCCATACTTTTTAAATTTTTTTTGTTTTTCCCTTCTATTGAAATGCAATGTTTCTAACAAACCCTTTTGGGTTTTTTAAAAAGTATTACTTTTTCAAAAAACCCTTTTTCCCCAAAAAGCCCAAATGCATAAAAGGAAAAAAAAAAGAGGGGGGCTTTTTCTTCTAAAAAAGATGTAGCAAAGTCTTTTCATTCATCATTTAAATTTTTTTAAAAATTTTAAAATTTAAAATAAAAATCATTTTTTACTTAAAATGTATGAATTTGTGTTTTTAAAAAAAAAGATTCCCTTATTCAAAAATGTACAAAAATTATAAATAATTTAAATTGGGGAAAAAAGGGACAAAAAAAAAAAATTAAACCTAAACAACTTATTTCAAGCTCAAGGAATGCCTCGCAGATAATACTTTTAACCACGCATCCTAGCTTGGTTTGGGAACTCCTTTTTTTAAACCCGCAACAAAGTAAAAATTATTTATTTGGGCAATAAAACAAATTTAGGTAATAATATATTGTTTTTTTTAAAGCAATAAAGAAATGCTAGCTTTCTACTGAAAGGGGGTTTTTGGGAAAGGGAAAAAAAAAAGGGTGTTTTGAAAAAGTTTTTTTGATAGTTTTTATATGTTGTTATTATTTAATTTCAAAAAAGCCCTTAAACCCAAAAAAAATTACTTGCTCATCAGGCTCGAACCCGGAAACTCTCGTTCCCCGGGGAAAAACCCTTTCCACTACACTAAAACTACCTACAAAAACCCTTCTTTTTTAAAAATTTCTATTATTTTGTATCTGAGGTCCCCCACATGTGTTTAGATAACCAAAAATTATATTTTGAGGGGTTCCCGGGACCTATCAAATAAACCTTTTAATTTTTTTAAATTTTTTATAGCCCTTTTAATTTCCAAAAAAGATTGGGAAATTTTAAGAAGTTCCCACTCCGCCCCGGGGGGCAACCCGGATTTTTCACTTGTAATTTAGCATGGTCCCCCATTAAATTGAACTTTATTGAAATGGTATTTCAGATTTTTAAAAAAAAATTTTTAAAAAGTTTGCAGGCATTTAGTCTTCCGACCATATGTTTTTTTTTGGGTTTTTAGAAAACATGTGACAGGGCCCGGGCGACATTCAAAAAAAATTTTGGAATTGTAAAAGTAAGGGCACAGTCTTGTAGTGGTAGCCCCGCCCCCCGACAAGTGAGAGGGGGTTTTTAGTACCGGGGAGCAGTACTTTTTTGTAAAATTTTTAAATTTTCTTAAATTAAAAAAAAAAGGTTTTGGTTTTTACAAATATGAAAAAAAATTAAAAAAATTTATTTAAAACCCCCCTAAAATATTTTTTTTTTTTAGTTAAATTTTAAACGAAATTTTTTTCAAATAAATTTTCCGTTGATCTAAAAACAAAAATCCCCAATGTCTTTTTAGTTAAGATTCGTCTAAGAGTAAAAAGTTTTGGGGTGTGCTAATTTTTAAAAAAATTTAAAAGTTTTTTAAATTTTTTGTCAAGAAATTCCTAAAAATTCGTTTTCGATATTTGATAAAAAAAAATTTTTTTACCCCAAAAAAAATCATATAAGCTTTAGTACAAAAATGACATTTTGCTATTAAAAGAGAATAGTTTTTTATTTTGCAAAATTTTTTTTTTGTTTTAAAACATTTTTTAAAACCCCCTTTTAAAAAAACCCGGCATTAATCAAAAAACGTAACTATTTTTGTTTAAGGCTAGGTGGAAGGTACGGATGCCTTACGACAAGCTGCGGTCGGGGGCATTGGATCCCTGAGCCGGTAACCCGTGTAATGTCCTTTAATTTATACCGCCATTGACGATCATCCGTCGAATTTGATTTGCCCTGGGTTGGGGCAACGGGAAAAGTTCGTTTCTCTTCGGTACCGTAAAGCCTGGGAAGCCCCCTTGCCTTTAAATACTGACGGGGAGAAACCCCCACTTCTTTTTTCGGTTAGGGACGAAAACCCCGCACTAGAGGGACACACTACACAAAAAAAACCAAAAAAACTGCAGGACATCGTGTTCCCAGGGTTTCCCCGACCCCCGAACAAAAGAAAGAGGCAACTTAAGTGCATGCAAACTTCAATGCTAGTGACCGGAATTTATAATTATCGCTTTTATTTTTGGGTTTTTTTTCGGCTTTTGCAACTCTTCGTGGGTTTTTTTTGTTTTTTGGACTTGTCACGTGGGGGGGGGGGAAAAGGGGCTTTGTGAGACACACGCGGCGCGATAAGTACGTGATACTTTTGGGGAAACTTGAACCTCTTACAAAAATTTTCTGTTTGTTTTAAAAAATTGTTCATCTTGTTTTGTATAATCGTTTAAACCCATTGATCTGTAATAAATTTTTAATATTTAAACAGTTTTTTTACTGTGAAATAAAATATAGATAGTTTGTATTAAAAAATAAACAAAATGTACAAAAAATAAAGAAAATCAATTTTTATTCGTGTTTGGTAATGTTTTTACGTTATATATTTGATAAAATTCTCAAAATAAATTTACTTTTTCTTTTATAACAAAAAACCCCCCAAATCATTTGGGCAGGAACTAATCATTGGTTAAAAATTTTATTTAAATAAAAGTTTTATGTTTTTACAATAGTTTTTGATTAGTTTTTATTAAGTCCAATGTAGAAAAAGAAGATTTTAAAAGCACGTGCAATATTGAATCGATTCTTTTTATTGGTCATAAAATGTGTATGAATCTAATTTTCTTTTGTTATTTATTTTAAATTTAAATTTTTTTAATTTTAAAAAAAATTTATTCCCAAAAAATTACCTGGGACAAAAAACCATAAATATTATTTTAAATCGTTTTTTTTATTAAAATAAAAACTTTTTTGTTATACACAGGTAAACTTGTAAAATACATATTTTATTTAATTTTTTAATATTATTTTGTTTTTGTTTTTGTATTAGGGGACCCTTACTGTTCTTTGTAGAAGATTTTTTGAACTGCACGTGTAAATTAACCAAAAAATGTATCCAAATGTATATCGGCTGAAAACCCGATGCCCCAAAAAGGGGGGTCATGATTTAAAATCAAAAAACTGTTTTTGATTTAACAGGTAAATAGTTATAATTTTTACCTATCCAAAATTGTGGTAAGGGAAAAAACCTTTTTAAGAAAAAATTTAAAAATTGCGATTGTTGGACCCAAAATTTCTAAAAATTTTAAACACCTTGTTTCACCTCTTATCAAAAGGGGGTTTTGAATGAGCTTAAAAAATAGTTCCATGAAAAAACTTTTTATTTTTTGTATTATGGTAAGAGCCCATAAAAATAATAAGTTTAATCAGGATATATTGATATTAGTTCAAAAAATACAATTGAGAAATATATAGAATTTAGAAAATACACATTTTTATGTAATTTTTTAAGCTTTTGAACTCTTCAAGAATAATTTTAAAATTTTAATTGTAAATCAAATATCTCCTCCTCCCTAACCATCATGTTTTTTTTTTCAATCTTTCAATTACGTGTTCATTAGTTTAAGTATGTTTCAAAAACTAAACCTCCTATATATTTCATCGAGTCAAAATAAAATTTTATACCGGGTACGCAATGAAAAGTCTTTAATTATAATAATCATTGTGGATGATGTCATAAAAACGTTCATTCTGCAAGGAGATTGTCTCCTCGTTATCCTTCAATTAGTAGAAAGAGTTTAATAACAGTGTTTAAAATTCTAGAAATCCGTCTATGGGTGTACTGAAGGATTTGTAGCCTTGTCACTTTTCCTAGACGTAAAAATTATCAGAGATAAGTACCTATGTCCCATGACATTTAACCATTTATGCTCGAAATACAATAATTAAAACTTCTTCTTCTCGATACTCTGTGTGTGTGATGAGTTATAAGTTAAAAACAATTATGATGACAGTAGAATAGCAACGCAGTCATGAAACACAGTATATATCCTCATCATTAGAGACTTTGCTGCAAAAATAATTCGGCTTTAATTTCTTCCGAGATTACATTATTTTAATGGCGATACATTGGACACTCTTGAATGGACTCCTTGAATAACTAGGTTCATCAATCAATGAGCAGACATGAGTCTCCCAACGTGAACGATGTAAATGCAAAATCGTATTTTTCCCATTTCGGCACGACTTGTGTCAAAGTATGAAGCTCTGTTGTTTGGCATCAGCGGATAGGAAGAGGAGGACTCTTCTTTTGGTTGTATTAAGTATAATTTATTAAACGGATGAAGATGGCCAGAGAGGTCCACGGGTTATCGATTCTTCGGGATGGTCAAATGAACATAAGGTAGGTTTGGAGTGTTTTCCACGATAAAGGTTAGGTGTAAATGATTTAAATACCAATGGCGTAAAGAAGAACCCCCCCGTTAATACAAAGGACTGTTGGATAACGGAAATGAAAATATGTACAGATAAGGACGTAACGAGAAAATGTTGTGAATTCTGAGGATAAAAATTTGTGACAACTTTAGTTTGTTAAAGATATCCACCTTTAGGGTATAAAACATGAGTATAAAATAAGATGTTGTTTAAAATCTCAAATTGATCTTTCCAAATTATGTTTTTTTTGGTCTATATTGCGTACTTATGGGATATCCACATTCGGATAACGTCTGCCGTCTTATAAATGTAAATTTCATTAAGCTGCAACCTCACTCAAAGACGTGTGGTGAATATTTACATCCATCCCCTAGTGTACTTTGAACTATTTAGTAATACGCACGCTATCGTGTCCATTCAAACGTATTGTACGTGGCTATTACGTACCCAGTGGAGGTCGTTGGGTCTGACCTCAGAATGGAAAATATCACGAATTTATGTTCTCGAGAGCGATATAATTACCAGTCTATACGTCATGTAAAAGAAAATATGGTACAAGTACGACACCTTATAATCGCAAAAAAATTAGCTTGATTAAATTTGAGAGCAATAGAAGATAATTTGTGTTTTTATGAGAAACGTTAGTTTTATCCCGTAATCAGAAAAAGTGTGATATTTTTGCTCGAAATAGCATGAAATTTTCGAATTTAAAGTTACACAACATTTTGTAGGCATGGAAGAACAAACACATAAAGTATACCTTTTGGAGTTTTTAAATCAAAGATATTTTATAAAGATTGGTACAAGTTATGGTTCTTACCCGTTATTCACCACCCTCTTCACAGCTGTTCCAAAACTACAGTGACTAAGATTAAAGGGTTAGTTGGTTTAGAGCAGATCTATTCGTAAATACAAAATTACATAGAGGCGCATGAATACATACGAAGTGTATGAGGTACTACGAAATAAATGAACTTATTATATTACCCATTAAAACTATTCAGACATGCAAGGGCCATGAGATCGGAGACCATGAGTATCTCTGTAAGGTGAAGTTACCTTCTTTACCCAGTAGTTTCTAAAAATTTGATTAAGTTCTCAAATTAGAGTACTGAAAACATGAAGTTATAGTTAAGATATGATGCAGCATCATCCAACATAAATTAATTGGAATTAACCAAAAATGTATTGTTTTTTTTGATAACACTTTTTTTATAGATAAAAGGCAAATTAGGAGGTAAAATGTTTTTTAGGAGATTCGAATGCAAGATTTTAAAGATAATTCAGTATGTACTTTCTGAAATTCAAGTGTTTCAAATATAAACATATAATTAATTTTATTTTTTTCTCTTAAAAATTGGTTGAGACGTTAAGTCGAAGCCCCTCCCCGCCAGTTGCTGAGTCATCAACTGTTCCGTTAAAGGCCAACTAGACTTAGGCACTGAGAGAAGATATCAAACAAAAGTTTAGAACCAGTTATGACGTCAATGTCGCTGTAGTTTCAGTAGTTTGTGTACCATACCTCGTGATATTTCGATATATGACCTTCTGACTCGAAATATGTCCCGATAATTTACTTCAAATTATTATATGAAAACAGACAAAAAAATAACCCACTAGACAGTATATTGTGCAATAAAGTGAGTCTCTAAGTGGCAGATTTTTCGCTCGCTCCTTGTAAATTATAGTTATGGCAATGTAAACGAAATATTTTATGAATACTTATGTAGTTTTCAGCAAAATTCACCTTATATAGAGCTTAAATTTTAAAACACCATTCTTATCACTCATTTAGGCTAAGGGATGCTCTACAGTCCGAATATCCTGAATTACAAATTATTGCAGGAATTGGGTTCAGAAAATAATGGAGTATTCTCTGATATAGTATAAAACGCCTTGATAAATAATAAGTCATTAACGTAACTAAAGGACTAAGATGGTACCCTAATGCGTGGTGACATAGCCATCCTGACGGTCACCACTCTAAGGGCTGGAAAAATTTCAATTCCATATGATTTTTTTCGCACGAGTAATAATATTTAGAGAATGATACCTACGGAACTTAAACCTATAAGCTTATGAAACAATGTTGCAAGAAACATCGTTTTTAATGTTATAGGCAACTTCGTTATCACCAAACATGTATCTCTACTATACCCACAACATTTCTTAAGAATTTAACCAGATGGTACCTAAAAACATCGCAGAATAAATACGGTTGGCTGACAAACTGAGTAGAACCATGTAACTTTTTAAACAAGTGGCACCAGTAAATATAGTATCCCTAATTATCCGAAAAATATCTTGAAAAGATAATAATCTTTTAGATTTTTAAATTTGCGACATTTCATTATAACAAGAATGAGTTCCGTGATGATAATTTTTAATTCATGGTAAATTTGGCTATGGGTCGCCAATGAAGCCTACTGACCTTAGACTGACAAAATTTATTAAATGAATGTCAATCACTAATTTGCATAATTTATTCTGTCTTGTACCCCAAACCTTTAGACTATACGAGTCCTCTTGTTATTGCAAGTTTTAACCCCCGTCCATCAACATGCTTCTTTTAGTGGTGAGCAACGAAAAGGGTCTTGATTATTATTATGAATCACTTATTGGGTCCAGTACGAGAAGAAACAAAATACCTGTCAGTGAATTTGAAGGAATGTAAGTATAAGTTCAAAAACGTTACGAATTCTTCAAACAATATTGTTTACATAAAGATTGCATAATTGCTGATAGGAGACAACAGATGATCCACCACCATTTAGGTTAAAACTCCTTTTGTTTCTGAGCTATCTTCAAAGCTGTCAGTCCTCATGACCTAATCAACTGTTGGGGTTGTTGGGACCGGACATTCCAAATTTATATGTCAGTACGGTTCCATCAGGCATGTTCCTTTGTTGGCATTTCTTTGGGTTGTGCACATTGTAGAGGCTAAATCCTTTCTGATATGATGAACTCAGTAACGTAATGTAGCAAACACAAAATATATAAGGCTTGCATTTTATTTTTTTAAATTTTTTTTTCCATTTGGTTCTAGCACAAAAATATTTGGTATTTGAATCCTGTCGAATTGTGTATCACACATCAATGGTTTACGCAAAATTATGGATTTGTTTTGTTACAGGTTTGATTAACTAAGTTTAAAATGGTAACAGAAGATTGTAAATTAATACTACTTTTTTATTAGTAAATATTACTAGCTTCGCCTTACTTACGAGAACTAATTTGAACAGATAATAAAAACCCAGGCCTATATTTTTGTGTTATTTACATTAACCTAGAACGATTCCACGGCCTATTAATAACATTCTTTACTCATATTCTTCAAACGAAAATAAATTAAGATCTCCTTTTTGTCCCTAATTACATTGTTTTAATAACTGAGTACTTTGTCATGATTTATTCAACAATATCTCCATTTTAAAATTGTGAATTAGAGAGAGACTCTGATTTTTCATGGAAATGTCAATTGAAATAACCTCTGGGTATTACACAGAATGATCTAACAGGACAGTAAAAATTAATCTATTTTACTCATTTTTCAGTTGTTGAACATTTTATAAAGTGTTACTAATGGAAAAATATTCAAATATTTTATAAGTAAAACTTGAATCACTTAATGTGTTGCTAAGCGCTAATCTCCAGAACGAGCTGGACCAAATCGGGTTAATTTTTAATTTTTTTTTAAGCCCGAGGAAGGTTTTGAGGAAGAAATTAAATAGGAAAAGCTTTCCGGGATGTTTTAAAATTTGGGAAATAGTTGTAATATTTACGAAACGTATATCTAAATGTTAAATTTGGAAGTAGAAGAAAAAAGTACATTGTTGAATCTGAGTTGGTTTTTTGTATTTATTTACTGGCCTATGAAACAACATAACTCAACTGTGTAACCGTAAATACATTAGATTAGAAGTGAATTCAAACTTAACGGTACTAACTGTTTTTTTGAAAGGAGTAGACTTTTCAGTTGTAATTGATCGTAATTTATATATGTTTTATTGTCACTATCACTAGTATAAACGAATACAACATTAATATTTATATATTTATTATACTATATTATTTTTTGAACATATATATATATTTAACTTCACATATGATAGTAGACATAAAAAACAGCAAAAAATAATGTCCTGAATTCGCTTCATTTAGTTCATATCTGCTCATATGTGTTTTTATTAACAAAAATCATATCTCAAAACCCCGATAGAGCAAATAACAAGAAACTTAGGCAATTTATGTTAAACTTAATTAAAGAAACAACAGAAAACATTTAAATACCCTGTCATTACTTCAAATTGGTTTTTACTCCAAAAGGTTTTGTTGAAAATAAAATAATGACACCTAATTTTAAGTTGGTGTAAGTATGGGCTTTCTTAGATGAATACAAGTAGATTCTTCTCTTATGTTCAATTGCCAATGGTTTGGTTTTTTATTGTCTTCTGCATCATTAACTCATGCTTATTTTCTAATTACGCATCTAAAATTATACACATTCTTCTGACTGAGCTAGGGAGGGTTTTTTTTTGAAAAACATTCAATATCATGGAAGCACAAAAGATTCAACCTTCATCGTAATCAGTTCCGTCGCTGATAATATTATGGTTAATCGAACGATGCAATAATTTTAATTGAAAGCCATGGTCTGTGGATTAGATTGGTTTACAAAAAATTCAATTTTTGTGCCGTGTTTTGTTCATTTTTAACGTTAATAGTAGCGCAATCACACCTACTAATATTCATAAAATATCATAAAACGCACAGTGTTTTACTTTTGATGGTTTGATGTACTCAAAATCAGAATTTTAATACATGATTGTTTCCTCAGAAGTCGGATCAAAGTTTGAGAGTGGTCATGAGAAAAAACTTACGATGAAACCATCAGCCCGCTAACACATTGTGAATCTGTTATATAATATTGGGAAGTTTCTGCAATCTGGACTAAATGCAAGGTCACCCTGAGTTATCTTAAGAAGCCCTAGGCTCCCCCACCACACATTTTCTTCATCTCGCACTGCCCACCCCCCAAACCTCTCCTGATCATCATTTAACTCCGCCTACGGTTGTGAATCATGAAGTCATACCACTTTAAATGGGTTTATTCATTTTTTTTATAAAAGACTGATCCCTACTAATTTTTCCCGAGATCGGGAAAAGTTAATATAAGTTTAAAACATTACAAAGAAGCAAGAAGTTGCTTATTTTTTATAAGGGATTTCCTCATTTGTATAAAAAAAAAGGAAACTATCTCTTAATTATTTCATGACCTATTTCTGTGATTTAAAATTATGAAATAAGTTTCCTTTTCCCGGAAACGGGGAAATAAATTATATTAATAATTATAAAAAAATAATAATAATAATTAAAATTATATTAATTATAATCTTATATTTTTTTCTATTTGAATTTTAAAAGTTTTTTATTCAATTTAAAATAATTCATTGTTTTCTCGCCTGGTTTTTTGAGAAAATTATTAACACAAATAAAGGGTTATAACAAAGTGCCTGTCACAAAATGGCAAATATGTTTGTTAGATGATTTACTAATTCGATTTGTTTTTTAAGTTACCTACACCAACACACACACACACACACACACACACACACACACACACACACACACACACACACACACACACACAGCACACACACACACACACACACACACACACACACACACACACACACAACACACACACACACACACACACGACAAACACACAACACACACGACACACACACACCACACACACACAACATATCTATAAGACTAAACACATAAGTTGGGGATTATTAAAAAAAATCATCCGCCGAAACACCTTAACCACACTTGAAAAAAGAACGAGTTTACAGTTTACCTGTAACAATAAAAAATGCCTCCCTGATTAATCACAACAAAACAATGGACCTCTAGGTTCTATCAATCTATGGTCAGAAATTCACCAAAACTGTAATTAATTATAAATGCTTTCCTGCTTTCCTCATTCCATAGGAAATAACGTTAATCTTTATTGTGAGACATAATTCAATTATTTTTTTTGACACTTAAAAGTGTGCGGAATAAAAACATTTTCCAAATCAATTTTTAGTTTAGACTGGGTGTTTACCGCTGGTCCTTTTTTGGCACCTGCCAGTGTCTTCTCTCTAATATCGTCTGAGCACGAAGACCAGATTTTCCGATATAGTCGCCCCACAATAATACGAACAAATAATTAGGTTTTCCCCCAAAATAGTCCGTGGGGCTTTTCTGACACCCAGATCCCACCATCTTGAATGCTGAAGTCCATGCGTGAATTGATGTTCAGAACGCCTACTTTAACCCATTTCGTTTGCAAGTTTACTGTCGATACTTCCAAATATCTCATTAATCACGCGTTCACACTTATTCGTCAAACTCCAGTCAAAAAGTTGAGACCTCTTTTGCGTTTACCACTGTTACGAACACAACATGACTGCCGTTTTAAATAAATGTTAAAAATTGTTTGCAAAACCAACCCATGCCTACAAAATAAATGTACCATCATGCGTTGATAACTTACTGAAAAAGGTATTAGTGCACTAGTACTCTGTTTTACCAGATAATATATCCAACCTTTTCACATTGTCACTCTGATTAAGGCAAAGGACTCGTTTTTGAAAATATTTTAAACATCCGTTTTAGTATTATTTTTAAAAATAACAATTTTTTCAAACTGTTATGGATTAGCAGTATACCTAACAGTATAAAAAAGCCATGTGATATATGAAATAAAAAAGCCTCCTCCAATTTCCCAAATTCAGTAAAGGAGGAATATGTAATATTGGTATATTCAGTCTGCGATCTAAATCAAAAAATTAACTCATACCAAAAATAGGTCAGAGTGCTTATTTGCGATGGAAAATTAAAAAAAACGCATCAATTCTAATCTTGTGGAGTGTTTTAAAATGTATTGGGAATGCAAGGTTAGATCGATAGGTCTAGTCTAGTGCGAAGAGAAGACTGTTGAGTTGGTGGGGCTCCCTAATATTTGTGATTTAATGGCGGCCTTTGCCAACCTAAGCAACCATAACTTGGGTTACTGATTATAAAACTTTGACTGAACCCATAGTTTTTTTGGAACCAGGATAAACATTTTGAACTAGGACATAATTATAACAAGATGGTTGCAATTGAGGAGCCACAACGAAAAACGTTTCTCTCTTAAAAGAAATTAAAAAATAACATAAAGACTAAAAGAACATGTTTATACGTTTAGTACACATTGTAAAAATTAATATAATCAGGGTTATAATGGCTTTTTAAAATAAGAAAAAGCATGAGTATGTTAACATTTAAAACATTTTCCAAAACTGACCCGACCACTGACTATATAGAAAATAAATTTTCATAGTACTTTGGGGTAAAAAGTGAGGTTTAAAGTGAGGAAAATTTCTCTATTTCAATTCTCTTAGTTGATTAACAGGTGACCTAGGTTGGCCTGAAGAAAACCTGTTTATAATATTATTTCTTTTTTTCCGAATCATGTGTTCTCATTCCCTACAGAGATGGGAGTTCCGCAGTACAAAAGCTTTCTTCCTGATCAATTTAGTGGGAGATTTTTCCCAAGTCAAGGTTGATACCCATTTTGACTAGTGTCATCAGTTAAGTTGTTTACACCTTCAATTTTGTAAACACTTTTTTCACATAACACCAACCAGCAACTAAAATATTGCTAAATTAACAGCTTAATCACATTTATAAATAGTATTGCAGAATAATCCTGATAACCTTTTATAACAATACGTTTTTCATTACAATCGGAATTAAAATGCCTATACGCATTGCCTATTTCGGATCGATAACGCAAATTATCGCAGAATTCAGAGGGCCAGCAATGCCTAATTCCTCTCTCCCGTAAATAATACTTCCACTGAAGTCCAGCAACTGTTTAGTTAATGTGGTCCCCCGCGCTGCGTACCACCACAGAACATAGACTTTCCCCCCCCAAAAATGTACTACGTTCAATAG
>NW_025786148.1:0-66244 GCF_021130785.1 Homalodisca vitripennis | reverse complement strand
AAAAAAATTCGTAGTTAATTTCGTTTTTGGATCCTCTTGGCCCATGGAAAAATATCCAAAAAAGTTTCTATATTGCAGTTGATAACACCGTACCTGCCATATATCATTATTTTTTTTATTCTTTGTTTTCAGTCTTGTTATTTGACGATGGAAGGCGTTGGAACAAGGACAAACCAGGGATTTCGGAACATTTTCCATTTCGTTATATGTTACAAACAGTTGGTAAACACCACGTTTCGAAGGCATTGGGGAATATTATTCTTCTTTCGATCAGGTTGAGGGACGGTATTTAGAAAATATACATACAAAAATAAAGGAACAGAAAGAAGAAAAGGACGGAAAAAAGGAAAGGGTTCAAATTACATTTTGCCCGCACATCTTGCATTGGACCTCTTATATGCCTTTACGTTAAACATATAACAGATGGAATAATTGTCCGAAATCATGTCGACCCTGTACAATCTATGTTAGAAATAGCGATCTTCGTTGTTTACAAAAACTCTTCAGATTTTAAGACCCAAAAATGTCGCTGATCCAATTATAAATATATGTCAAAATGTTCTTCGTGACGGTAGAGACCTTTTTGGCCGTGTCGTTACCAAAAATTACTGTCAGTTCATGATCTGACACCCAAAACCTCTTAAGAACTTTCATAAGCAGTTTCTCAAACACACTTCATTACGGTCTATTTACTGTACCAGGGAGGTGAAATTAAAAAACCTTAACACTCAAATTTACCGCCCCATGGAGAAACTAATGGACTCGGGAGACATCGTGTCAAGGTCCCAATCATCAATTCTCGCTGGGAAGTTCCCCAGTTTCATTTTACCTTTCACACCTGGAGGAAAGTTTTGGGATTGGAAACACCCATTTGCGGTGTACATTTAACTCCGGTTGAATTTTTCATAGTTAATAAATTCTTTAATTTCCGCCGGAACCTATTCAAATTTTAAACAGTCAACGTTCATTCTAACCCATTTCAATTCAAACCCCTAGGGGACTTTATAGAGTATAACAGGAATATTTCTCTGGCGGGCCCCTGTTGTATGCACCAATTATTGGAATCTTTGGGCCCAATATGAGTTCTAATCGAAGGCCGTACATTTACTTTAATTGGTTTTCAATCATTATCAGTGGAGCGCCGTGTGATTTTTAATATTACTGTAGCATTACTTATGTATTATTTTAATGTTAGACTTATACATAAGTGTAATGTAACATCATGGTTTGACATTTTTCGTATCCTCCCCCTAGTCCTTTACAATATGCTTAAAGGCTTGGACGATTTAATTAAAAATTATGTTATAAATTTTCAACTTTTTAATTTTGCTTATTTTAGATTGCAATTAATAAAATATGTTTCTATTTCCGTTTTGAGTTTATCCAAACGAAACCCTAAAGACTATATATACTTCAGCCGTTTATTGTTGGATTTAAAACCATTCCAACCACTAAACATAAAAAATGTGATAGTTTCTTTTTATTTTATATGCCCGTTCGCTAGGGCACAAATTTCATTGTGTCCTCCTATTTTTGTCCCATGTTCTTCAACGGAAAGGTCTAACCAAAAATACCGGACCGCAGTGTCTCATCTACACTCATGATCCTTTCGGGGAAGACAAAGATATTTTTTAAATTAGATTCCTCTTATCACGCAATTTGACAAAAACGAAAGTTAAACAACTTATGTCCTTTATGTGGAAGAAGTGTGAACTTTTAAAGGCCGCATAAATCATTGCATCTTAAATATTTTAAAAACTTATTCACTGGATGATTAAGTTTTAACGTCATCTCGAACACTAATTGGGACGGAAACCACCTGACGCGGAACTCCTATATTAGAAATTATCCTGGCCTACTTTGGGGTATGGCGGTATGACCGCTAATGTGACCTTAGCCTCAGATGTCACGTGATTCATGTGACTTATGTTACCTTGACCTCAGATGTCACGTGTCTTATGTGACCTTGGTCTCAGATGTCACGTGGCTTATCTGACCTTCGTCTCAGATGGCACGTGGATCATGTGATCTTGACCTCAGACGGCACGTGGATCATGTGAACTTGATCTCAGATATCACGTAGCTCACGTGACCTTGGCCTCAGATGTCACGTGATCCACGTGACCTTGGTCTCAGATGTCACGTGGCTCATATGACCTTGACCTCAGAGGGCACGTGGATCATGTGACCTTGTTCTCAGGATATCACGTGGCTAGTGTGACCTTGGCCATCAGATGTCACGTGACTTATATTACATTGACCTCAGATGTCACGTGGATCATGTGACCTTGGCCTCAGATGTCACGTGATTCATGTGACTTATGTTACCTTGACCTCAGATGTCACGTGTCTTATGTGACCTTGGTCTCAGATGTCACGTGGCTTATCTGACCTTCGTCTCAGATGGCACGTGGATCATGTGATCTTGACCTCAGACGGCACGTGGATCATGTGAACTTGATCTCAGATATCACGTAGCTCACGTGACCTTGGCCTCAGATGTCACGTGATCCACGTGACCTTGGTCTCAGATGTCACGTGGCTCATATGACCTTGACCTCAGAGGGCACGTGGATCATGTGACCTGGTTCTCAGATTTCACGTGGCTCGTGTGACCTTGGCCTCAGATGTCACGTGACTTATATTACATTGACCTCAGATGTCACGTGGATCATGTGACCTTGGCCTCAGATGTCACGTGGCTTATGTTACATTGACCTCAGATGTCACGTGGCTTATGTAATCTTGGTATCAGACGTCACGTTACTTCATTAATCCAATATCCATTAAACAGTTTTGGTCGCACACCAATAGTTTATGCAGGGATATCGTTCTAGGTATTCTTTGAACAAAAGTACGAGTAAATAATATAATCTATACATATTGCATATATTATTTTTGTAGACGGTATAACGAAATTTGATATCATAATAAGTTTGATCTTTAATCGTTAGTTCACAGATATTTTGTGTCTCATTCATCCTATTTGTTAAAAAGTACATTAGACGCCATGGGGCGTTGTCCAGTTGAAGATAAGTGGTAAGGGTACAGTGTGTAACGTAGCTGAGGTGTGAATGTTGAGTTTAGAATATCGTATATACGAGTCCAATTCCTAAACGATTTCACTTCAAAACAAAACTTCATCGCAGGGCCTTGGCAGTGTTTCGCAACAATATGCCTGAAACAATGGAGTGACTCAGGAATTGTTCCGGTTTACGACAAAACAACATTTCTTGGAATTGCGCAAAACGTTTCTTCCTTATCTCTTCCAGTAAAAAAAGAGATTTAGATTGAGGAGAGTTATAACGTTAGAAGTTTCTTAAATATATAATTTACTTTATTACACGTAAAGGCATTGCATAGTTGCAATAAAAAGATAAAAACGAGTATCGAAGGACCCAATAGTACGCAGGAAAGACTTATATATCGCACGGATGGAAGGATCGCCCTTTGAAGTTTTTTCCCCAAAATTTAAAGAGATTTTACTTGGATCAAGGGGAACTTACATAACAAGGTGCTAGTCTCTGGGACCTTTCTATCAAGAGTTATCATACATAGGGATCAGACAACTCTAGTTCTTTTAGAATTCCACTCCCGATAAATGTGGTCGATTGTTTCATTACTGTACAGTACTAATCATTTTCAGAGTTAAATCAAGTTCAACATTCAATACTGAACGGTACATTTAAGTGGGAGTGTTTTCTATTACTATAATAGGCTTTTTTGAATTCTGATGTAAAAGTTAATAACCGTATATACTCTTATATGTTTAGGAAGAAAAAATTGTTTGAAAATGTAGTTCGATGTTAATATCCGAACTATTTTACCTTGTCCCTTATAAATGAAATCGTAATTTAACATCAAAATCTTTAATAATAAATTAATTTTGTGTGTGAATATTTTTAGGATTACAATTGCGCATTCACCATTAATGGGTTAATGCATTATCACAAATGTGTTTGAAGTTAATGGCACCAAAATTCCATTACAGAGGATAGTTACAAAACAATTTTTTTGTTGTTGTGGTTGTGAAACTGAAATTTTTAAGCCCTCGTGTACAGAGTCATAGTTATCACTCAAAAGTGACATTTTCTATTGCTCTGGAATGTTGGGTCAGCTCCAACTTTTCTCGATCAGTCTTCACAGGAGGCCATATATTACTGTTAGATTATTTCTGACCTTTTGCTTTCTTCAAGGGATTCATGTCTTCCGTGGAATTCCAGTGCCTTCTGTTCTCCAACGGGTGAAAGATTTTCATACCGCCGAACTCGTCTGCGATTCTCTCAAGGTGCTCCAGGTTTCTCTGGACGACCTCCAGTTCATCCGAGCACCTGGAGTCCAGTTCTGCCAGAGAGTGCTTCATCATATTCATGGAGATTTGTTTCTTCGAGTGTAGCTGGAGAAGACTTGCTCGTTCCTTCAGCCCCTGGGTCTTGACGAAGTTGTTGACAAACCTGGTGAAGCTGCTGTAAGCCGAATCTGTGGACCCAGAGCTCACGCTGCATTATGGAGTAGTTGGACGCTGAGAAATACAATGATTTCTCACTGCTATCCTCACTGCGAAGATCGTCCATACCAAAGGTACTCTGCAAATCCTCGATGTGTTCTGATCGAAGACAATTTCCGATTTGATAGTGGCTTCTTCCTTCTTCAGGAAATTCTCCTTCGTGCTTTATTTTCTCTTTCAGCTTATCAATTCTTTTCTGCATCGCTTCCATTCTCGATCTGACATAATCACGTTTTTAAATTTTGTTCTTCTACAACATCCAACTGTGTATCGCTCTTCTGTGTTCTTCTCTGAGCCGGAAGGCGATTCTTCCTTCGGCATGTCTTCTTGGCCCATTAATGAACACAATGAAAACTGGTATAATATCACTGTTAATTTTAAGCAATTAAAGTTTTACAGTTTTAAAACACCACAGTGATGAGATAGATATATCTTACGCAGCTGGAAATTCAATATTTTGTTTGGTTATGTCACCAGTTGTTTTATTGTTTTCTCTATTCCAACTTATTTCGTGTTCGAACACAATCAGCTGGTTGACATAAGATACACAGCATGAACGCACAACAATAACCCTAGTTATGTGTTTTTATACCATTATTATGCGTAATTACTGCGCGTATGGGAATATCGTAGTGTTGTTTTTGTTTCGGGTTGTTCACAGTGACTCTGATGGAGGACTCAAAACACTGTGGAGTTCGTGGTTACGTGCCGGCGTCGTCGAAGCAACCTTGTATCGTGATGGTGTGAAGACGTTGAAGAAGAACACGTTCTGCACGGGTGCTCTGCTGACGCCCAGCTGGGTTACTGATGGCCGCCCACTGTGCGGAAGGGGAGGAAGACTCCTCGATACGCGTTTACGTCCGCAAAGTGCCCGAATCCGGGAACGACACCGAATCGTACCAAGAGATCGTCAGTGAGTCGTTCATTCATCCCCTGGGGTTACATGTTACAGCAGACGTTCGGCAAGTCAGACATCGCCCTGGTGGACATTGGGAGCAAGTTCAACTGGTCCTCGGTGCCCGGGGGGTTCACGAGGTGCCCGGTTCCGACCTCGGTCGTACACCCGATTTCTGGAGACCGTGTGTAACGTCGTCGGATTCAAATCTCACCCACAAACTCCACGACGTTTCCCTGATGCCCAGATGCCCCTGGTCATCTACCACCTCCGGGTGCAGAAGCAGTGTGTGGGACTACTACAAAACATCGTCGAGAAGACCAACCTCCTCTACCGCAGCTGGCTCTGCCAGGAAGACTACAAACGCGTGAATGAACAGTTCTCCTTCTCGGAGTCACTCCTGTTTTGCGGAGTGGACCAAACCCGTCCTCAGCGGACTGGCGATCGGCCGCCTGCAGTCCCCGGATGAGAACAACCCCCGCCCACTCGTCTTCACGGACATGTGCCCCTACCTGACCTGGATCCGAGCCTATGTCGGCCCGAGTGTGATGATGCGCAGTCCGGGGGACCAAGGGTCCGGCTGCTACGTCAGCTTCGGCCAACCCCCGATATCGGTCACGTTCATTGTTCTCGTATCTTCGGCTCTAGTTTCTCTGCAATTACACTTGTTAAAAACGCCAACACAGTACTTGAAAATTTGTTTTATTTAGATCTAAATCAGTTTCAGCCTGTACAACCACCAACAAACATTCCGCCTTTGAGAAATTTAAATATCTATGAAGTAGGAAACCAGCCTAAATGACTGTATTTCATAAAAATATTTTCATCTATCAAAGTTTCCCAAACTTACATTCATCGTATCTAATTTTCGAACGTATCTTACCATAGTTACAAACTTCATATATTTATATGTATACGAGGTTTGTTTAAATCGCTTTTAAATACAGTAGTTTACAATTATGTAAAACAATCACTTCAAAGCATCATACTACAAACATTATAAAACCTGTAGCTGAATGTTGGGTTCTTTTAAGTTAGTTATGAGAACATATAATATTTTTTAAGAAGGGGTCCATTGATGAGTACTAATATTGATATCATTTTACTGGAATAATCCAAGACTCGTTTAAATTTTTATTCGAATCTGGCGGTGATTTGAAATAGGCTAAATCTAGTATTGAGTGTTTACAATTAAAATAACAAGATATCAATAATGTACAACTATGCGTTGTCATTAATTTGAATTTTAATGTCCATAATTTCATTGAAACTCATTGAAAAGTGACTTTTTTATATGCGGCAAGAGAAAAGATCGTGTGGTTGGAGTTAGAGACCGATTTTACTTTAAAATTGTCCAAAGAAAATGACTGAATTGAATAAAGCAAACTACACTTTATCTCAGTGAACGATTCACATTATCTCTATGTGCCTTTCATTTCACCATTGATTGGTAAATAGCTAAGGGAGATTAATTTTGCTATTTTCATTGACATAAAAATGTCAGTATAGTGCTGGTTGTGCAAGCCTGTGGTCCAGGAATCTTATACTAATCTACATTGTGCAAGCACACAACCTTTTTTTTAATCGATAGATAAATATCTTATCAGAAGGAAATCGACCGTTAGCCCCACAAGTTTTGGTGGAGGTCGAAATCTGATGGTATGAAAAAGGGTAAAAGTATGAAATGTGAAATGGTGGTACAATCGATTTTGGATCGAGTAAAATATTTTTAAAAATCACTCACACTCCTTCAAGATATCCTTCTTGATGAGATAAAAAGAAGAACAAAATTTCTGGGTCACTTCACGAGATATTATATACATTTGAAGTCATTTTGGGTCTATTTATAATCAGGTCCAATGGAAAAACGTCTGTTGATAAGGATCTCAAAAATGTTTCAGTAAGTATGTGAAATACGATCGGAGGGACTGACATATTATTATTTTGAAAACATGAGTTATTTTTTCACTATGTTTAAAATGTTACGGAAAAATACAGATTGTGTATATTTTGGAATTAAAAATACGTTACTCCCTATAGAAGAACAATATATCAAATTTGGAGTTTTTTAAATGTAAAAACGCATTCATTTGGAATCTGTGTTAATTTCTGAAAAAGACACCGCGCGCCTTCGAATTTTCAGTTTGCTTCCTGCCGCGCTGCTCGTGGATGCACGAGCAGGAGCGCACTTACCCTGCCACCACCCAACAGCAGTCCCCTTACCCAGCCTTACTCTCCAGCACCTCAATTAGTGATGTGTCTCCGTTTTCGGCTCTATCATAACCAAACAGTTTTACAAGGCTAATCTCACTGAGTCTTGCTTGTGTTAAGCTGAGCACACTTATTATTGTGTATATATTTTATTTTTTATCAATACGTTATAAATAATTAAATCATTCAAAACATCGTTAGATGATTAAAATTACAGTATATTGAATGAACTTCAATGCTTCACAACCACGGTGCTGTACGCGACCTGGGCTACATGCTTTAAAATGTTACATTCTTTTTGCAATAACGTAAAAGAATAATGGAAATTATAGTTTTCTCTGATAACATAAAAGAAGAGAAAACACTACCATAATTGGAATCAGTCACGTTAGAATAAATGGTCTAACCGCTTGATTAATAAATTATCTATGTATAAATGCAGAGGCAGGACAATTAGAAAAATAAATTGTATAAATACATCAATTGACGAGCCTATGCATTGACGCAAATGTAGGATTATCTTATAATTTGGCTCAAAGTTAAACTATTGAAGATAAAGGTAAGATTTTTACGAGGTGTATGCAAAAGATACATTCACTCTTAAAAACTATCTTTCTTATCAAATATGTCTTTTTCTAAAATTTACGATTATAAAAATGATTTTTTTTATTTTTAGCAGTTTTCATTTGAGCCTGGTTACACAAATCTGTAAAGCCTAAATTTTCTAATATAAAGGTCTACAATTCCTGTAAAACTGACCGAAAACATGTTTTACTAGATAACTCAAACAGAGAAATTCATTGAAAAGTTAACCTGACCTTGACGGTCTATTTTCGAGGTATGTCGTCATTAATTTTGTCTGTCTGCCCGAAACGTTATCTCAAAAACGAACAGACGTCTTATACACATGCCATTTTGCATAAAACTTCATTTTTATACAAGGAACATTTTTTGTAAGTTGTCTGATGATGGAATCCTTGAATTTGAAAGGCCTCGCAAAATTGAATTAATATTGGAATATGTGCTATAATTCACTTTATTATTGGATAAGTTCTTTGGCTAGTCAAAACCAATAGAAGTTTCAGGATGGCGGCCATTCCCAACTATACAAAAAATTTCGGTCTGGGATATTTTACAGCAATAATTAGAATTAAGACAAAACTTTTAAACAATTTATAGCTAATGTTATTCTTAATGTTTTTGTGTATAAGAGGGGTAGTTCAAAAGTTTTAGAAGTACCGGGTCATCGAAAAAAGGTGGCCTTAATTTTGACTCTTTATTGTAAAAGAAATAGTTATGCGATGTGTGCGTAACAAACGTCATAATGCAGAGAAATTGTTCGAGTTTTAATTTCTGCCTCTGGGCTGACCTTAAAATGAGCTCTGCGCATGCGCAGGATTGGCGCGCATCGACTGTCGCCATTTGCGCAGGATTGGCGCGCATCGACTGTCGCCATTCCAATCAGTAGAGGCATTGCAGTCATGGCGAGTGTGCAGCCAAAAGCTCAGTGCGTTTTGTGGTATGCTGAATTAAAGTCAGTGACTCTTGTGCAACGACGTTTTCGCCAAAATTATGGACAAACCCCACCTACTAATAAACCTATTCTTCGTTGGTATAGGCAGTTCAAAGATACAGGACGTGTAGACAAAGGCATCGCCCGGCCGACCGAGAACATCTGAAGATAATGTGGAACGTTTCAGGCAGTCGTGCTTGCGTAGTAGCCCTAAGAAGTCCATAGTTGGACGCAGTTTGAACTGGTATACAAAAAAATCACAATTCAAAAAGTGGTTTCATAATCGTCTGAGACCACACGCGTGCGGCATCAAATTGAGCCCGCAGACCGACCTAAATGTGTTAACTTTGCTGCTGTGATGCTAAATGCATTGATGATGATCCAAATTATTTTCAACGGGATTTGTTTGGTGATGAGGCCACCTTTCACATTAATGGCAGTGTTAACCGACATAACTGTAGAATCTGGGGTTCTCAACAACCCAATGAAGTGTTTGAGTACGTCTGTGATTCACCCCAGGTAAAGATGTGGTGCGGTCTCATGCAGGATCGTGTTTATTGGCCCATTTTTTTTTCGCTGAAGACGCAATCCGTGAAAACTAAACTACTTGGACATGTTAGAACTCAATGTGTTTCCACAAATTGATGATTTTGAAAGGGAAAAAGGAATAACTGTTACTTTCCAACAAGATGGAGCAACCGCCTCACTACAATCTTATTGTGCGTGAAGCTCTCAACAGAAGATTCCCTTATCACGTGTGGATTAGTAGAGGTGGTCCTCTTGCGTGGCCGCTTCGATGTGTGTCGTGCCACAGGCGGAGCTCACATCGAAACATACTAAATATATAAATAAAACCTTATACTAAAACAGCACACATGAAGTCTACATTTCTTCCAACTAAGACAGAAGGAAAATTTGACCTCTTGACGTAGTTTAAAAAATCGCATAATAGGTGTCGTCATTACAATTCTTAATATATTAGAATAATTTGGTAAAATAGTTCATAGCTATTACTCAATCATCTTGACACATACAAAGATTCAAATAAGCATATAAAATTGTTCGTTCAAATTGATTATTAACTATGGTTGATGAAAAATTTGAAAGGATAGCAGGATTTCGATGCTTTTAACTAGTCATTTGTTTAGACATTAATTTAAACTTAATGTTTTATAGATTGCATGTTCATAAAATTGCATTATGTTGTGATTGTATACAATTGTGGATGGTAACCATTTTGAAACTTTCTATTGGTTGATAGACTTTTACTGGTAGAGTACTTATCCGATTAATCTATTGTAACTTATCCGTGTATTGTCTTGGTACAAATTTTAGTTTGAATTTGGCTATAAATTACGAAATTTCGCCACTATTTCAGCAAAATTACTGTATATTACTCAATACTGAACCGTTTTAAATCTATTACCATATTAAAAATAGTGGACACATAAGTTGAAACTTAATATTGGAACTAACAAAGACACCTTATCGAAAGCTAAATATATTTGGCTTGTTTATGTTTAGGTCTGGGGATTTGAAAGTCACAATTAAAAAATATCTGGAATTATAATTACATATATGTTCTTTGTTAAAAAGTAAACTTTTAGTGTTCTACTTCAAGTTGTAACTGTGACAATTCCCGAGTAAGTCAGTTTCTGTAACAAGTAACATTTGATGGGATTATTTGCTATTAAATTATATTTTATGATGGTTTTATTTAGGCGTGAATAAAGACAGGCCACCAATTATTGAATGGAAATATTTTGCTTTTGTTTAGTGGTCGGGAAGATAGAGATACGTTGTAAACCACGACCAAAATACTCTTGAATAATGTTATTTGTATGTGTAACTTAAAAGTGTTTTCCAGTTTATCTTGACAGGTGCCTGCACATTAGGGTACACAATTTGCACGTCTGACCAGGTGCGTTGTTGCCGCGAAAATATCTGTAGGAGCCAATATGCATAGAATAAGCACAGAACCCGGTTTGTCTTGAAACCGATTAAGAAACTTTCCCTGAGAGAAACTTTCCTTGGAAAAACTTCCTCTGAGAGAACTTTCCCTGAGAGAACGTTCCCTGAGAGGAACTTTCCTTGAGCGAAGCTTTCCTTGAGAGAAACTTTCCATGAGAGAACTTTCTCTGACAGTTAATTTTCCCTGAGAGAACTTTCCCTGACAGTTAATTTTCTCTGTGAGAACTTTCCCTGAGAGAACGTTCCCTGAGAGGAACTTTCCTTGAGCAAAGCTTTCCTTGAGAGAAACTTTCCCTGAGAGAACGTTCCCTGAGAGGAACTTTCCTTGAGCGAAGCTTACCTTGAGAGAAACTTTCCCTTAGAGAACTTTCTCTGACAGGTAACTTTCCCTGAGAGAACTTTCCCTGACAGTTAATTTTCTCTGTGAGAACTTTCCCTGAGAGTTAACTTTCCTGAAACATTCTCTGAGAGAAACTTGCCTTGAAAGAAACTATCCCTGAGAAGGAAATCAAATGTCAACTTCCCCACTTTGGTAGCCAAAATAAAGGACGGAATAAAAAAGGTTAAACGTATGAAATGAAAAATTCTTCTAAGATTACATTTGTCTTAGACTCATGTACAAAGACCCTAAGGCGGGTAAACATATAGTAAATCACAGTCAGAACTCCGTATACAGACCGTCAACGTGGAGATTTTCCGTCTTTTTATTTACGTATCTGACAGTGATGTATGTGGACGTTTGCCGTCCGAGGTTGGTGTCAAGCTGATCAATAAACTCCCTGAAGCAATAAAACGAAATTGAATAACCGCAAACAATTCAACGCTCGGCTAAGATACTCTTGATTTCTAGGGCGCTCTCTACTCAGTTGACGAGTTCATAATGACCCGCTGAAGTGCAACTAATATGATCAATCATCTGGTTCTGATGTAAAGTGTATCAAGAAGGGATGACACAAGAAAATGACATTTGAGTGAATGAAAGTAATTGTGTCTATGTGAGCGAGTGAATGGCAGTTCTATGTAACAATTTTATACGATGTCTTCTATATTAAAAATTTGACGTTTGTATGCAATTGTAAAAATTGTTACCACAATTAAAACTCATTGCTATTATTGATACAACTGTTATTTGAGTTAGACGATCAGTTTTAACTGTTAAAAAAATTTAATGTAATAAAAAATTGCTTAATGAATTTAACCGTTTTGATACCATTTTTCATTTCGCCGCCTTCAGGTGTGGTTGACGATACATTTCATTGTTAGGAAAAATTCCTCTATTAATTACAAGAAATAACATGTGTACTGATATGCAAGAACGTAGCCAGGAAAAACTTTTAGTGGGGGGGTGGGCTGGCTAGATATTTGAACTGATATTTTCTCGTAGTGGACAGAGAGGAAAGCCCCGTTTTGTTCCTTAAAAGTTCTTGACCCGTTTTCTTAGTCTAGAACGATCTATTAACAGTAAATGTCAGTAATACTAAATTATTTAAATAATTATAATCGTGAAAATTTGGGGGGAGGGGTCCGGACCCTTTGGACTCCCTCGCTGGCTACGTCCTTGCTTATAAAATATACCCATGGCTGTTACACTATTAACTAAGGCACTGGATTTGTTTATTAACCAAATGGCTTTAAAAACCAGGTAAAGTGAAACTAACTACCTTCAGTTTTACTTCGTAAAAATGTTGTACTTTTTCGCGCTTATTTTTAGTTGTAGGAATTATGAGAAATTTGTAGTTTTAAAGATACGATTACTAAGAATCCTGTCATTTTATCTTTCCTTGTAAATGGTACACTCTCTTTATTTTGAATATATAAACGATGAAGTAAAATATGTTATGGGCGGTGGTTATGTTTTTGATGGTAATAACGTATAAGTGTCGAAGTTTTAAAACTCCCCCCCCCCAGATTCTTACGGGGTCAAAATTAAAATAGCCGTTTGTAGAGCTGGTTTTTAAACTGTAGTTCGCAAAACTACATTTCCTAACTAATAATTACTTTACAACCTCTATAAGGAAACTAAACCATTACAAGTCATAAGACTCGAGAAGGAAAGTTCACTTAGTAATTTAAACTTATACACATTTATTTACTGTCTAAATCAGTATAATAAGACATTTGCGACTAACTTAGACTAAAATTTATCTTTTGAAAGGATTAAAAGTTTTCTGAAATAAGATTTAAAGTCATGGAGAAGATTACAGACATCAGTACGTTTTTATTTTGATTGTGATGAAATTCCTATTTATTGTTTAATTTAGTTTATGTTTTTAAACACAGCGAAGCAAACATATTGGAGTAAGTTATTGTTAGCGTGTAGTGAAGTTTCTAACCTGTACAGGTTCCAAATGTTTGCCGGATAATAAACCAAATGATTGACCTTACAAGGGTTACAAGTTGTAGTCCAAAAAACAATCACCTGAGTAAAATTCATCATTGCTTAGGGGACTTGTTTTATGTGATATGACTTCAAAATAAAATCAATTAATATTATAGTCGATTAGGACGATAAACCACAACTTTCTTAAGAATCGTGCACTTTAAATAAATTTCTGTCAATTGCCATTTAGAATTTATATGATCTCTCTGACGAAATAATCCTGACATCACTGTATCAAGTTGTATAAGAAATAACCCGCCCCAAGGTCCTAGTGATGGGTGTTGGGCGAATTCGGGGATAAGCGAAATTCGGGAACAGGTCAAGTCCGAGCATTAGATTAGGGACCTGGGAGTTTAAAGGCAGGTCTATTTTATTGATTTTTTTCGGATTTAACGAAAGTTTTGACGTTAAGGGAATTTTGTGGCTAAACAATTAGAAATACAAGAAAAAGTGACTGAACCTTTCTTGTAGAAAATTTAAAATTAAAGATAATTTATTCATCTTCAGTTACGACCTCTGCTTTAGCCGGCACAGAGCTTGGGAGAAATGAGTGCACTGGTCAGCTATTGTGAATTGTTTAGTGTAAAATAAAACTAAAAACCGACAAGCTTTCAAATATGTTCATGCTGTTTCACCTTCTAACCAAATTTTAAATTTCTAACATACCAGGAAGTGGATTACTCTGTGTACTGAGTAAATTTACCCCACAGGGCGTTATGAGACAAGCTGTTTTATTACCTGAAGAGTACTTAATGCGAGTCAGTAAGTCAATTATCATAAGAATTAGAATTCTCTCTTTGAAGAAATAATCATGAAATCAAATTCATTGATACTTATACTATTTTGACCTTAATGCAATCGCAAAGTGAAAAATAATTATTGGTCTTAAATTAGACATTTTTGTGTAATGAATGAACTCCTTACGGCTTAGATACCTGATAGGGACCATCAAACTAAAGCCTATTTTTTATCCAAGTCCAACACAAAATTAAGTATTACATTTTATTACGTGTGTTACAACAAAATTCATATACAAATTTTTGTTGACATCAGAATTAGAGTGGGTTTAATATAAATTAAACATAGTAAACCCCCTAAAAACAATATAGAAAGTTTTCTAGGTTAAGATTGGGGGAAATATACAGTTTCACAAAAAAATCTGTATATATATTCCCAATATGCCTTGAGGTGGAGAAATATATAAGATTTTGCCAATGTCCATGTACATAAAATTTTGTTTTTATTAATAAGTGAGTAAGTCCTTTTAGGCCTAAGTGCAGGATCTTAAAATATTTTTCCCTCACTCACAAAAAAATTGGAAGCAAGAGAGAGAGAGAGAGTTGATACATTACCTGGACATCACAGCGGTAGACATGGTAGCTACTAGTAGACTAGCCACCGTAGTAATACCAATATTACCAACCACAGGATAACAATAGTCACTTTACTTGGCGTAGTCGCATCATAGTTTTTGCATCACTGATTCTCAAGGGCCAATCTGTTCTTGTGTCCATTTTCACGCCTCATTAGCTTTGTCAACTGGTCCGTGGATATTTCCCAATCGTAATTAAAAACATCTAAATACAGGAAATGGTTCTGTGGTGTTCGTCGGTTGAGTTTGTGACAGAGATTACGAAACTAAACTTCTCTCCAATAATTTCTGCATAATACATTCCACTAACCTTATTCAATAATGTAGTTATATCCATACGTTAGTTCAGATATACCTTACCAACTGTTTTTATTTAAACCTTTTCCTTAAATTTTCACCTTCCTTTGTACGTGAATGTCAAGTTCACATTCCTCTTGGCTTGTACACCTGATGAGAGACTATGAGAATACCTCTTCACCTAGATTACACTATTAGTTTTATTGGGTGTCTCTGAAGTCGAAACAATGCAAGGAGTTCTTTTTCAGCTTCTTCGTCGCCGACTTTCTTAGATCTCTTCAGACAAAGATGACTCCAAATTCCAGGAGTCAAGTCTGTGACAGTGTCTGATTTCAGACGTTCTGCGAAGAGGTAAAGTGAACAGGTGCTAAACTTAAAATTAACATTGATTCGTCCCTTTTTCCACCACAGCGACATTATGTGTAGAACATAAAACTGGTTATTTAACAACAGGTTAGTATCACTGGAGTTGAAATTATCAAGTGACTTCGATTTATAGGTAATCATAAAAGGATTAGAATTGTGTAAAACGAGAGATCTGTACCTCACTCTGTAAGAAAGTGGTGCATATTTTAAATGTTAACATATTTTTAATCCTAGAGATTTTGAACTCTGGTTTAACTCTACAACCTTTAAAATGAGGTGTCCTTATGGGGTTTTCTATAAGCAATAATGGAGTTATCCTCCACATACCCCATTTTGGGAAGTGCTACAAAAACTGACCTAAAATGTATCAATATATATACCGGATGGATATATATAAAAGTCCCACCCCCCCTTCTAACTTTTGAACGGAATTAAACAAACCAATATCCTTTGGGGGGTAATTATATAATGACAAATTACGAGTTTTTCGCTACATGAGAACTTAGCCTCTCAACCCAAAATGGGTGGTTGGGGGGGGGGGGGGGTCAAGTCAAAATTTTTAAATGCAAACCCCCATCAAATGACACTTCATTTTAAAGGTCTTATAAAAGAAGAACAATGCCACAGACTAGAGGTTGAGTTAAGATTTCAACGGTAAGTTTAATTATTTTAAGTTTAATTTAGCACTACTTAGTATTAAGAATAAGTTACGCTGAACAGATGAGTTAAGAAAACTAGTGTTTTTGGCGTAACTTTTCAATAAAACTTTGACAAGCCGTTGTTTCGTACTGGATTGAGATAGAGATCTCTAGTTTGTGGCATTGTTCTTTCTTTTATATAAAGACCTAAAGTTCATTTGATGGGGGTTTGCATTTAAAAATTTTGACTTGACCCCCCCCCAACCCCCCATTTTGGGTTGAGGGGCTAAGTTCTCATGTAGCGCAAAACTAATCATTTGTCATTATATAACTACCCCCCAAAGGATATTGGTTTGTTTAATTCCGTTCAAAAGTTAAAAGGGGGGGTGGGAATTTTGGGACACCCGGTATATAATATATAATGTATCATATTAGGATATAAGGACATTTCCACACTTGTGTAAGCATTGTTTTAGCAACATGTGCATTGGAAAATCCACACACACAAGCAGCTCTTAACAGTAAACTGAGCAAATTAAGACTCAATTTACGAGGCCCAAGTAATTAAACTGAACACACATTTAACGCAGCTCATTGACCACCTGTAGCCTTCGTTTGTTTGTCATTAACATAAAATAAACATTCGTACCGCCTGAGCGAGGCTCATAGAGCAAAATTATCTCACTCTAAAAGCTAGCAAACCGTGTATATTAATGCAGAATAAAATAACACAAATGAACGTGTAAGTTGTGTCTTTTCAACTACAGTTTTATTGGAAGATAAGATTGCAGTTATGTTAATTGCTATTTTTATTTTAATTAAACAAAAATAAAAATAAATTCTTTTGATTTTTATTTGATTTTTTCTTTCTTTTATTTTTTTTTTAATCTGTTTAAAACTGTGCAGAATCATATAATGATAACCACAAACCGCACAGCACTGCCATATGTTATGAAGGGTAAAATATACCTTTGAATTTATTAGTTAAATAGAATACAACTCATTTAATTCTATAAACTGAGGTCCTCTGTTTAGTGAGTAGTAAATATTTGAACGGTAACAATCAAAGTTTACGTAGCGCAGCCCTAGCGGCAGACCTCAGAACTAACTGAGATATCTTCTAGACCTCAAATACATATCTTCCGTATGAATGATTTATCGCCGGTGTAACTTCCTTTTGGAGGAAGTTACACCGGATAATACAATCAAAGGCTATAAATTTTAGCATTTAGATAATTTTTCATTTGTGTATGCAGTATAAATATTCTATCTCATGTAACTTTAACACAGTTCCTTTTCACCTTTCGCTTAGTGCAGCATCTGAAACTCGATGCAGTCTCAGATCTATCTCCTGAAATCTGGAGTGCACGCCGTCTGAAGACGCATTGAATCAACCCTTCCAACAATAGCTGCGTTATTAGTTGAAAACTCGGTTGCCCCGCCGTGCTTTAGGATCGTGTAAAAAATATTTAAACAACATTTTACATCAATGTGTTTACATTCATTTTAACTAAAACATTAATTTTACGTTTGTACGCAATTTAGTAGGCTTTGCACGTTTATGACCACTGATGGTGAATTATATTTCCGGACACCAATGTTGAGTTTGTCTTGTTGCCGCGACCAAGAAAATACGTTCAAACGTTTATAATTAAACGTGGCCATTGTAATTTACTTCGGGCTTAGTATGTTTTGTTTTATAGTTGATTTGTTTGTTTCCCGTACGAGAAAACATCACAGATCAGAGAAGTGCAATGATGGTTCCTATACGCGCAAAACGTAATATAAGAGTTAGTCCACAACCTCTAATCGTCTAACCGTTAAACGGTAACATAATACGTACCTGATGCCTACTCGAGTTTGAAAAATATCGTGGAGACGACACAGCAGTTAAATAGTTTGTCACCGGAGGTAAAATTATATACTCAAATAATTATAATTAAAACAAATTTAGACAACACAAAAACCTTGGCCTACGACCTCAACATATTTCAACGCAGCAGTGTCTATACTGTTAATAGAACGTTTGGTCTGTTAAAAAAGCGTATTCGGGTAATAACGTTTTTTGGAAATAATAGACAAAGATATACTCGTATCCTTATATTTATGCTATATTATTGTTATATTACATAAAAAATTACAGATTAAAATTACAATTAAATAGAGTACAAAATCCAAATTTCAAATTGTAGTACATTTAACGGGTAGAGTACATTTGGCAAGGAGAGTCGATCGCACTGATAAAGGCAGTAAGTTTTGCAAACATCATGAAAAGAATTCCCAGCGATTTCCGGCTCAATTAACCGTGGTATAAATTAGAGTATAGCATTACCAAATATAGGATTGGACTCCCGAAGCTAATTCCTGAAATTACAATATATAGGAGAGTTACAGATAATCTTGAGCAGAGAAACCTGCAGGTAGTACAGTATATACATGCTTCAATATCTTCCATATACAGATCGACCAGGTCGAAGATACTTGTCTCACAAGAACCAAAGTAAGAGTTTCTTCCGTTAGGAGAGGCATAGAGTAGATGGTGTCCAGGGTTGTGGAGACATCTTAGGCAAAGAAAAGAGTAGCTTTGTTCAGGGAGTACAGTACATACAGGCTTCAATTTATTCCATGTGGAGACCGACCAGGTCGAAGGTAGCTTGTCTCACAAGAAGCAAAGTAAGAGATTCTTCTGTGAGGAGGGACATAGAAATGGATGGTGTGAAGACATCTCAGGCAGAGGAAAGCGCAGCTTTGTTCAGGGAGTACAGTACATACAGGCTTCAATTTATTCCATGTGGAGACCGACCAGGTCGAAGGTAGCTTGTCTCACAAGAAGCAAAGTAAGAGATTCTTCTGTGAGGAGGGACATTAGAATGGATGGTTGTGTGAAGACATCTCAGGCAGAGGAAAGCGCAGCTTTGTTCAGGGAGTACAGTACATACAGGCTTCAATTTATTCCATATACAGATCGACCAGGTCGAAGGTAGCTTGTCTCACAAGAAGCAAAGTAAGAGATTCTTCTGTGAGGAGGGACATAGAATGGATGGTGTGGAGAACACCTCAGGCAGAGGAAAGCGCAGCTTTGTTCAGGGAGTACAATACATACAGGCTTCAATTTATTCCATATGGAGGACCGACCAGGTCGAAGGTAGCTTGTCTCACAAAGGCCAAAATAAAAGTTTCTTCCGTCAGGTAGGACATGGAGTAGACGGTGTCCAGGGGTATGGAGACATCTTAGGGAAAGAAAAGCGCAGCTTTATTCAGGTAGTACAGTACATACAGTCTTCAGTGTCTTCCATATGGAGACCGACCAGGTCGAAGGTAGCTCGTCTCACAAGAACCAAAGTAAGAGATTCTTCCGTCAGGTGGAGCATGAAGTAGATGGTGTCCAGGGGTTGGGAGACATCTTAGGCAGAGGAAAGCGCAGCTTTATTCAGGTAGTACGGTACATTCAGGCTTCAATGTCTCCTACGAAGAGGGCCGATCTGGTCAAAGGAACCAAAGTAAAACGTTTCTTGTGCGTTGGTGGGGCATGGAGTAGACGGTTGTCGAGGGGTTATGGAGGACACCTCAGGCAGAGGAAAGTGCAGCTTAGTCCAGTCCAAGTACGAGATGTAGGGGTCGGTATCTCCCATGTGGAGACCGACCACCCCGAAGGTAGTGGCGTTGGTCGGCATCAAAAACGAGATCCGGTGATCTTCGATCTTGATGCAGTCGAAACTCAGCGAGAAGAGGATCTGACGCATGGATGTCACCTGGTAAATGTTAAAAATGAAGTTTGAAAATAGGTGACATGTATCAAAACAAACTTCTTTATCCTGTAGCACAGTAATCTGTACTACCATCATTAGCTATTTTCAGCCATATACAAAACATAGCGCCGCAGTAATTCAAGTACTTTTACGTTTTGAATGGTGTTTTCTACATTTAGTTGGTGATCTGTATTCTGTATCAATAGGTTTGTACGCAAAAAGATAAAACCAAGACGTCTCACTAGAAAAACGGAACACAGCGCTACCTTACGGTCAGATTTAGCATTGCCAGGGCCTAGAATAATACTAGCGAATTCAATTGACAGTTTCCAGTAACCACCCTCAGCGATAAGTCTAGATTTGGAATTTCTTTGATTTGCTACTGCGATAAATATTGGTCTAGTATCAAGGCAGCCAATCATTACATGGGGCCGTATATAAGGGGGGGGCTCAAGCCCCCCCACATTTTGAAAGGCGTACGTTAAGATTGCTTTCAGTAGTTTGTTTCAAGCTTGAACACATTCATAAGATGTTAAAGCTAAACAATTTCCCAAGAAAGATTACCGAGCCTCTATTTTTGGAGGGTGTTTTATACTTCGTAAGTCACCCGAATGTCAACCCCTCCACTCGAAATACGCCATTGAATTAAGACTGGTTTTCCTTAAAGTTAAATATAGTGTGATAATAATATACAATGTGTTTTATATAGCGACTACAGAATAATATAGACAGTGCAAGGGTGTCAGTGAGTGAAGCTGGCCGTAGACGGCAGACCGAACAAAGATGGCGGCGGCAGAGCGTGAGTCATGCCAGTCCCTCACGCCAGCCCCGGTGTCTTACACCCAGCGCTGCGGGTTAATTACCCCATTTAGAGTAAAATCAGGCAGAATGAAAGTATAAGATACACACTCTTCTTCACAGGGATGTAGAATATCAAACCAAGAAGGGCTAGCAATTTCGGTAGCTAATGATGATGACGAAAAAGTAGGATATGTTTTTTATTTTACGGTCAACGTCTAACATTGCCTACGATGTAATCGAGTACGTAGCAGGTTACGTAGTTAGATCACTTATGTCTACACATATGAGGGATGTGTCAATCTTATGATAAGTATGCCTAGACGTAAATCCATCTCAGAAACTTATTTTGTAAAGATAGAGGTGTTCCGATCCAACCATCTCAAGGTGTAACTAAACACTGCTTGTTTTGTGAATCTACTGTCAAGTAGGCTATTTCGTTGCAACTGGTTCCACATCTTGAAAAAACATTTATGACAAACTAATGCTAATTGTGCTTAGAAAATGTGCTTGCATCAATTTGTCCTCTGATGAGCATTATTTTCATCAGGAAACGGAACAAAATAATTTGATTCTGCTGATAAAGGCTATTTTCCGGAAAGTATTTTACTATAAGGTTGCACCACTACACAAAATTTATCAACGAAGGTTTTCACAGTAAAAATTAAGACATCACTTAACTAAAGTGGTCATCTTTTTAGTGAACAGTAAGGGTTAAAGAAGTAATACGGTGAAATTATGTAGCTTATTGCATTTTCCCTCTAAACTATTTTTATCCAACAATGTATTTCAACAAAAATTTCACCATATTTTATTTTATCAAGTAGTAATAATTGTATGAGGATCACATATTTGTGTGTGATATATCTGTTTTGTATGGTACCAGATGTTGTGTTGTTTCAAATAAATACGTATAGTTGAAAATCTAATTCAGATTATTTTGCCTAGCTGATATTAATTTTTCATGGAAAATCAAACTCTTTACTGCAGATTAATATTACAAAAATGTAAAAAAAACTTAAATAAACCTTTTCAGAACTGCCGAAACCCGGCAAGCGGCAGTGGGGTGGGATTTAACGTTTACAAAACCGTATATTTAACCTACAGTAAAATTCAAAGTAATGTAGCTAATTAAACAATAATGTATAATCTGTAAAATTCTACTTCTTAGTTCAAAATTCCTCGCTTATACTTCTCCTCTACCCTAAAAATACAAAACCGTCACAGAACAAAGATTTCATGTCACAATCCTAAATTTAAGTGGAAAACACAATCTTTGTTTAGTTGTTTTTACATTTTAAAAATGATTTATAATTAGAGTTATACTGTCATCACCCTAAACTATTCCTCTTTCATTGAGTGAATAATCAAAGCAATCGATAAGTGTTGAGTATTTTAAACAACAGTGTAATTGAAACACGTGCACTGAGATTTCAGTGTAACTTTTGAGCGGTTCGGGCATCTTATACCGAACCAAGATGGCGGACCCGACTTCAAGTCACATATGCAATTGTATGTTAAGGGTGCCCTGACTATGTTATTCTGTCGTCGCTGGTTTTATATGGATAAGCACAACCCAATAACAATATTATTTTGTGGAATAGGATTATTGTTCATAGCTATATAAATTCTTGAAGACTGCTCATTGTAATTAATTGATAATATTTATAATAAATAATGTATAAACAATGTCATTACTCATTATTATTAGAGATTTAGCTGTATAATTTTTCCAGTTGTTCTTTATGTAGGGGTGGTAGATCAGCTAATGACCAGTCCAAATAAAAAAATACATGATCTTGGTAAACATTGATTAGTTTCTGAGGTACGAAAACATTTTTTATCACAAAAAATGCTACTCTTAATTTAATATTTAATGCACTACAGCAAAAAAACTGGGAGTTTCATTATAATGTTTATTTGCATTAAAGGCACAATGAGATGAAATCTGGCGCAAATGAAATACAGGAGAAAGCCACCAATTATTTTTGGAAAGTGAACAAAATATTTAATTCTAAGGTAATTGATATAATTATTCTTCTGATTCAAAAACATTTATACTTCAAAGAGACATTGAACCGTAGAATGTAATTTTAGTTAATAAAATTATTATGTACAATTTGTACGGATTTCAAAATTGTACAATTCAAATCCCTAACTTTAGAAGCTATCCACTCTTAAGAAATCGGCGAAACAATCAATTATAATTTATTATTATCGGTTGTACAATCGTATTTAAAGTCCGAGAAGGCACAGCACCAACACAAACCGAATTAAACAATCGGATATATAGGTTCATACCACCGAAAGCTGTCGTTGATGTGGTCTAAGCTACAATGCCGCAACGTTTATTTCAAATCGACATTTATAATCGATTGTTTTGCCGACCTTTATAGTGTTTTGTTACCTCCAGTCGCACGCAGAGACTCAGTCCCCGTGGGTTGTGATGGATGTCGTACAGTCGTATACAGAAGGACACCAGAGGCACGTACGGTGTCCTAGCGCAGAATGGCAGAGGATTTCTACCTGGAACGGAGATTGCAGTGGTTACAGAAGAGGCCGTATAGAGCAGCCCGTACTAAAATAGCCGCTGGCATTTGAGGCAGTGTTGCCATATCTCTGCTGACTTCCCGCGCAGCAGTGTTGGGCGCGGAGTGTTGAGGGGGGGGGGGCGAGTAAACTTCATAATTGTTATAGAAAGCTGGTAAGCATGAGGTAATTAGGTAATTCTCTACATTATGAAGGAAAGAGGTTTTTTTTTCCGGACATTTTCATCGTTAAGTGAAACAAAAAAAATCAGTAACACTACATTTACTATTGGCCTCTGGTCAGACGTAGGTGGTTGGTCGACAAATGCAGACGTATTGTGACCTGTATTCTGTAGTTCAGTTTTAATAATTAGTGTTGTGTGTAGTTTTTCCATTAAGTGCATGTTTTAGGGTTAGTGAAGTTGACACAAAACATGGTGGTTGTGATTCCTGACATAGGCGTGTCACAACGCTTTGGTTTTATTTGTTTATTTTAACCTAGTTTGTAATTATGTGTTAGGTTAGTTATTTACCTGAAGAAGAGATCAGAATGCAGATCTCGAAACGTAGTGTTACTGATTTTTTTGTTTCACTTAACAATGGCAAATGTCCGGAAAAAAATCTTGTTTCCTTCACAATTCTTCCATCGTCAAAAATAAACTTCAATCTCTACATTTGCTGTGACGTCATAACCTCAATTTTTTTACTAATGCAATATATTGCAAAGAAACTGTCTTAATAACATTTGAGACAAACTACAGGTGCGAGAAGCAAAATAAAACAATAATTAAGAAATATTGAACAAAGCTATAGATGAGCCGCTTTGAAAGCGACCTGCGCGAAGATTTCTTGCGCATAGGGGGAGGGAGGAGCAGGAGCTTGACCACGCCTACTGCCACCCCCTCTTTTACTGTATTTCCTTATGTATTATGTATTTCCTTTACAAGACACAAGTAGGAACCGAGTGCTTTGCTTCCCTGCGTTGGTGTTTTGGAGCATAAGTAATGTAGCAGTAAGTTGCCTCCACATCTCTCTCTCTCTCTCCCTCCCTCTCCCCCTCTCTCTCTATAAACGTTGTAATTACGTGTCCTACCTATTACTTGTTATTACGCGATGTAGGTTAGGTTGGTACGTACTTCGAATAGATGGAAAAAATGTACATTTAACATTTACGAATGATGCCTTATGTGATCTAAGCTATAATTTAGGTACTATTTTGATACGTTGGATGTTCTGGCACCGGTCAGAAATTCCCCGGGCCTTCAGCACAGGCTCCGCTAGCCCCAAAATTCTGGCGGAGTAAGAAAAATACTCCTCGAGATAGCACCCATATTCAAGCACAGACCACGTAAGTTCTCGTAAATGTTAAATTTAACTTTGTTCAAATCTGCAATACCTACGTATTACTTACCAAAATCGTGGAATTACAAATAGTAAGTAGATATTGACATGGAATTACACTGTTTGCTTTATTTCAGATTAATGCATTCATTACAATTCCTTATATTAGTAGTCTTAGCGACATCTGTTTTTTGTCTCAAATACAATTAAAAAAGTCCACTTTGTAATATATTTCATTAGTAACAAAATAAATGTTGATACAGTTATTGCAAATAATTGCCTAGTATCCACTCTAAAAGCACTCGCAAAAGAGTCATAGCTGCGAGGTTACAAAATATTTTTTACAGTATTATAGAACGTTAGTTCAATTCATTTTATTAAACGTTCTATGATTTTTACCTATAATACAAAAACTAACACCGTGCGGCTTTTCCAGATACAACGTATGTTGCATACAGTCCCTAAATGGTAACAATGCAGATCTCCTCTTCTACTGGTCTCATAGTTCTCCAATTCATCATCATTTTTTCATCATTTTCATTTATTTATCTCATTTGCATATAATACAAATATGTGATAATAATATACAAGAGAAGGTACCCACATGGGCAAAAGCCTGTGTGTGAGAAACCGAGTCCATCTTCACTCGAGTTTGCAATCACAATAATACTAATATATAATGTAAATATTAGAACAAAATTACAATTGTATGATTTAAAGATAACTAAAGATAACTAAATAGTAAACATACTCTGTTTGGATGCATATTAACTAAATTCAAGCAGTGTAAAAAGTAATAATTTAATCAGTTATGATAATGGAACGACATGACAAAGATGCAACAAATTCTAGTATATGAAGTTTTATGGCTATAAGAAGTAAGACAACACACGGGATATGCTTAAAGAGTGCCCAAGAAACCTTATTTTAAGACCTATAAAAAAGGAAAAGAAAAGAAAAAACAAAAAGATAAACAGAAACGAATCATTTTATTGTTGTCGACACACACGACGCACACACACACGCGCACACACACACGCGCGCGCACACACACGCGCGCACACACACACACACACACACACACACACACACACACACACACACACACACACACAGATAATTAAGAATGCTCGCACATGTCCGTCACCAAGGTATTCACAAACTATATATAAATATCATCGCAGTAATTATCACACTCGGCACGAACAGATCACTCAGAGTAGATAGAAGTGAGTATAGCGTTTGCACCACTCCTCCCCAATGCAATTAACCAGTTCATTAACTTCTTTTTGTACGCTTCGACTTTAATGTTCCAATTTTCTCTCAGTTCCAATGGTAAATTTTGGTAGATTATGTGTAGAACGTAGAAAGAATTTGTTTTATTTATAGACTTAGTATAACGTGCTGTGGCGATACCAATATTCAATCTATGCCTTGTGTTGTATGCATGTTCCACTTTCTCTAAAAATGAAAATTTATGTTTGAAACCGTACAAAATCAAAAACTTTTAGGAATAGTTGTCTAATATCAAGAATCATAAATAAACGAAACAAAAATTTTCTGATGGGAACCTCCTTGGTTTTTTGAGACCAGCTTTCATAATAGACTTTTGAGTAATTTGTAATGGTTTTATTACTGTATTAGAAGCCCCTCCCCACGCAATGATTCCATACTGAAGGATCGATTGAACATATGCGTAATAAACAATTTTGATATGGCGGAAATTTAGCACACGTGATAATGTAACGAACATATAAATGCATTTCCATAGTTTGCTATTGATATAGCTAACATGGGCTGCCCAAGCGAGTCTATTATCAAACATTACTCCAAGATATTTGAAAGTACTAACACGTTCGATACTATGGACACTGACAGGGTATCAGGCGGCCACCGCACTGCCCATTGTGCATCTTCAGCTGTAGACCCACTGGGTTCGCGCGTTGCGCGCAGGGACACAGCCATGTGCTTCGTCTTGCATATATTTACAGTCAGTCGATTACTGTCAAACCACTGTTTAATGGTGTGAAGTCCTCGCTCAGCATTCCTATAGACTTCCTCCCACATATGACCATCAAATAACGCTACTGTATCGTCTGCGTACAAGTATAACGTACCATTATTAAGAATGATATTTCCTATATCATTTGTATAGATTAAGAAAAGTAAAGGTCCAAGTGTACTCCCTGGATAACCCCAACATTTATTTGCTTGGATTCGCTTTTTATACCGTTAATTTCAACAATTTGCCGCCTATTACATAAATAACTTTTAAACCACTTCAGCGCGTTGTCTCTTACACCAATTAATTCTAATTTTTTAACCAAAATGTGTCTATCTAAGGAGTCAAAAGCTTTTGCCAAGTCGATGAACACCAATAAAGAGAGCTTGCCTTTAGCTATATTGTTATGGATGTGTCTTGTTAAATTAAAAAGGGCGTCTTCCACCGTAACATCTTTCCTAAAACCAAACTGATTTTTAAAAATTATATTGTTTTCAAATAGATAATGGGTTAATTGTTTTCTAACAATCTTCTCTAATAACTTGGATATAACGCTTAAGAGAGATATCGGGCGATAGTTCGAACGCTCTCCCTTCTCACCTCCCTTGAATATAAGCATCACCTTGGCGATTTTAAATATGTCTGGAAAAATACCATCTATTGAGACTAGTATTTATTATGTGCAAGAGTGGTTGTTTTAGATAGGTAAAGTTATCTTTGATAATATCACTAGTAATACCATCCATTCCTGGAGCTGAGCCTCCTTTTAACTCGACCATACACTCTTCCATTTGCTTTTCGGTAACTGGAGTCAACCTAAACTCCGTCCGCAACCTGATATGTTCAATATCAACCGGGCAATCAGCTACAGGGACCGTGCCAGCCAGCTCTTCTCCCACATTGACAAAATAATTATTTAGTAAATTCGCTACATAATTTGTGTTATTATCATCTTTGATATTTGTAACCGAAGCAAACGAAATGTTCCACTGGGAAGCGTGAATTTGTTTTAGTTTTCCCTGCTATTTCTCCGATATGCTGCCACAGTTTTTTAGGATTTCCGATTGATTGATTAATTTTAGTCTTGAAATAATTTTCTTTTGTTGTTTTTAATAGTTTACTTAAAATATTACGATAATTTTTGAAATAATTTAACAATTCACGGTTGAAAGGGTGACGTTTAACTCGTTTGCTCAGTTTATCTCTTTTACGGATTGATGTAATTAGTCCTCGACTTATCCAAGGTTTCAACTTCAACTCCTTATTCCGAAAAATTACATGATTTGAGGAGACTTTCATACTATCGTTAATTTTTCTGACCAACATTTCGGCGCTATTATTTACATCAGTATAATTATATATTTCGTTCCAGTTGCATCTAGCTATTTGATTTTTTACTTCGGATTTATTCATTACGACTACACTTTTACTCGATCTGCTACCAGATTTTTTATTTAATCTACTCCATTCAGTTGCAATCAAAAAATGATCTGTTATTGCAGTTTTTATGACAACTTAAATAATATTCTCAGTATTATGAGCGTCTACAAAAATATGATCGATACAGTGAGCTGTATGTGCAGTGACGCGAGTAGGTCTGTCTACACAAGCCACAAACCCTGCTGCGTACAGTACGTCCAGATATCGCTCAGCCGCCGCCGATCTCGCGCTATCCAGTATACAACAGTTAATATCCCCCACAATCCAGTACGTGCGGTCCCTGACTCGACTGTCACAGTATCTCTCTAAGTCACTGATAAACAGTTCAAGGTCACCGTCGTTTGATGGACTACGATAAAGTGCCAGGACTGTGAACCGCTCACTGCCGGTTTCTACATTCACCTCAAGACACGTTGCGCCATGAAACTTTACTTCACTCACCGTACTACTAAATAACCTATTTACATAGCAGATAACTCCATCATTCTGATTTCTCCTTAACCTATTGCAAAAAATATCAAATCCTTCAATTTTAAACATCTCATATTCTCCCTCTTCACACCAAGTTTCTGTGAGAATTATTAAGTCAAAGTTAATTTTAATGCTATTTAGTACAACCACTAGTTCGTCAAAATTTTTGTTATAGCTCCTGATATTTATATGAATGAAACGTATATTTGTGCTTGAATGATTAAATATTCTATCAACTTCACATACATCCTCACAGTCGAAACATGCAACATATCTTAAATTATCCACTTCTGCAAGGTCACCCATTATCAATCACATTACTCCACCCACCACACCTTACGCCTGGCTGTACAGAGTAACACCTACAGTCTAATATTAGCTATCCTCTTAAACTATTATCGTATTGTTATGTTTACAGTTACCAGATACACACACTCACTTTCTTATATACATATATACACTTTCTTATATTTAATTCCTAATATTGAAGGATTAAATACATTTTTATGTCCCCTTAAAATTTTACCTGTTTCATCAGTCGTTTCTTGGATATAAGAGAAGACATGTTAGTTTTAATATTTTGATTTGGATCTAAAGTTGGCTCTTTCTAACACCAATCATTCGTGATTTGTTTTGAAAAGTTGCCAAATAATTTCGCCTCGTTTTTTGAACTGATAATGTTTTTACGTAAGCTGCGAATTCCCCAGAGTTCACTTCTGACTGGTTGAGTTCACCTTCCAGTTGAACCCACACTGGGCACAGCAAAAACCGATGTGTCACTTAAGTCTGGGCAACCTTATGGACGTCCAGGAGCGACACCACTAACCGCAAATGTCGAGATTCTGGGGTTCAAGGGTCTAGTCTAGTCTACTGCGGGGGATGACTGTTGGAGTACGTAGGGTTCGTTCCCTAAGAGTCAAAGGTTTCTTGCCAGCCTAGACATAAGGGTGTGCCACCCCCTGCCTGTTTTGACTGGAGAGGCTGGTTCAGAGCTGGCTTTCCATTCTTGCTACAGGACAATTAGTGCCCTAAATTTTTCTCGTGAAAATCAACAGGAGGCGGCAACTACCCCAAAACCTTACCCATCCTAAATATCCTGTCACTCCGGAAGCAACGCAAAGATCCTTATAGGACTAGGTGCAATTTTCTAAGCGTCTTGTCCTAAGAGAGATAAAAGAAAGAATGGAAGCCTGTTAGTTGCAACGAATTTACAGACGCTGCGATCAACCGATGGGGGATTGTACTTGCGTTTGCATGAGGAAGTTGACATTCGTCTAGAAATACCATTCAAAAAGAAATACCAAGACATTTGTAATTGTAAAATATTACCGTTTCAAGATGCTGTATCTCCAATTATAGAACAGCTTTATGACATACAGTAGTTAATAATGATAATTAATAGAATTAATTTTAAATATAAACTAGTTTATCAATATTTTATACTAATAATTATATAAATATTGGAAAGATTATTTTTAACTACCTGCCCCAAAACCAAGCTGGATACCCACAAATTGATATGCTTAGTCTACACCGTACTCAATACAAAATAATCCATTGGTATGTTTGTAAACCCTTTATAACCAGGGGCGCACTACGCTATTACTACCCCCCCCCCCCACCCATAGCTACAGACCTGACACCACCCTGGTGAGTATCACGTGGCCGTTGATTGTCAAAGTGATGAAGATGGCGAAGTCATTCTTGACGTACTCCATTTCAAGGCAACCTTCAACAAGGTAATAACAACTATATTAAATTTATTTTATTTTTATTTTATTTTAAATTATTTGTTTAAAACATACAGCCATACGTATTTACACAATACGATTTTTAGACAAATTAAGTAATACATGTATACATTACGTAACATTTATACAACCCCATACATAACATTGTGTTTTTATCAGCTTTCCATTAAATCTCTGTGATTACTTTGAGCTTGTTTTGAAAATAAATAAATATGGAGTTTCGATCCTCACAAGCAATGTCAGATGAGCTACATTGTTCTTAAAAAAGAAAACAAATATACATACAATTGTTTTAATAAATCGTACATTAAAAGACATAGAAATTAAGTTCAAATTTAAGAAATATGTTTTTTTACAACCATTAATTTTATATGCTAAACGACCTACGTTCTTACTGAAATGTTTTTGGCACGGGGCTGCAGTTTTCAAATTTAAAAATATTGGTGCTGTAAGAAAACTTACTGTTTGAAAACTGACAAATTTAAGTATACAAATACCATAGTAAAAAGATAAAATTTAAAAAATCACTACACTTTGGACAAAACAGATTTTTTTTTGGAATAAATCCGAATCGGGATTCAGTTTAGTGATTATGATCAGGCTACAATAATAATGAGAAGAAAGAAATTATTAATTTCTTAAATTCCCAATTAATATAATAGTTCACGTTTGTTTGTCAGAAGCTCCGACTGGTATTAAGTCCATTAATGAATAAATAATCCATAATATATAATAAATATTCACAGTTTCGTTATAAAACATTAAAGAATTTGTAAAATGGTAGTCATACGAGTTTATGTACAATACTAATACCAATACGATTGTATTGCAGGCAATAATCAACAATACAATTGAGAGGGCGATACGTCTGATTACTGAATATTCAATATTTATGATTGTACGGTGCGGCAGCTGTAATACGTTTTATGATATCATATTCATTACTTTAATGTAATGGTTTTCTGTTTTATTACCCTGTAAATAAAGGCAGATAATTTTGAATTAATTTTAGGTTTTATCTACAAAGCACTGTAGAACCACGGCTATTTTTCACGTTAACTCAAAATGTGCTAATACATTTATTAAATGTGAATTTTTTGAATTGCCTGAGTCATCTTTCACATTGCATTCACTATGCAATTAAATCACATCCCGACAATTCTGACTTATTTGATAATACATATATGACATTTTACAAACGGTATTCTCACTGATTTGTACTTCTGAACCAACACTGGATACAACTCCAGACACTTATATAGTGAAATAGTAAAAATCAGAACATCAGGAGGAAATACCAGGAGTTTGAAACACGATCGATGTTATTTACAAAACAAATCGATACGTAATCAAGAGTAATAAATATTGTAAAATGGAATGAAACTAACAATTCTATACATTTGAAAGATCTATTGGACAAGTAGATGATGATATAAGTAACGCATTACAAAATACTTTATGGGGTTTATAGAATGATGCATGTGAAAATTGGTGAATAAAGAAGGATAATCAATAAATACCAGGAACATAGCATATAAAAGAGAGGAAACAACTGACAGAGAGTGTGCTACATTACTGCTCGTATATTATTATAGACACCACAGCGACAGGGCCTTATTGAAAAAGAGGTGGTCCTAGGGGCTTGGTAGATAGATCAATCTGTTTTCAAAAAAGATTGCTATTGATTTTGTAGTCAATAGAACAAAGTCAGTAAATCTGCTCGTCTATGTGATAACTCTTGTTATATAGATCGTATAAGCTTGAAACTTGGCATATAAGTTCCTCATGGCCGAAAAACATTTTTCATTTTGAGATGAAATATGAAAAAAACAGGCCATCCGTATGTCTATCTGCACGTCTGCTCGTCTATGCGATAACTCTTGATATATAGATCGTATAAGGTTGAAACTTTGTTCTAATGGCACACAGAAAAAAATCTAATCATATTGAGGGAAAATATTATAAAAATAGTCCATCCGCCTGTCTATCTGTCCGTCGGTACGGTAACTCTTGAAATAAAAATCCTATAAGGTTAAAACTTTGTATGTAAGTTCCTAATTGCACAAAGAAAAAGTCTATTCATATTGAGTTAAAATATAAAAAATAGTCCATCTACCTGTCTATTTGTCCTTCTACTCGTCTTTGCGATAACTCGATAATATATCCTATAAGCTTGAAACTTGGTATATAAGCTCATGGCTCAAAGAACAAATCTATTTATTTTGGCGTAAAATTATCAAAAGATAGTCCGTCCATCTGTCTGTCTGTCCGACTGCCCTTCTATGCGATAACTCTTGATATAAAGGTGCAGAGACTTGAAAATAGGTATGTTTGCTCGTCTTGGTTTAAGCACGACTTCTACTGATTTTTGGGTCAAAAACACTTATGCAAGTCCTAACACCAGTCTGCCCGCCTGGATGATACTACTTTGTATATAGGTTTATTTGGATGAAGTGAGGAATTGTTTCAAACATTAAATGAAAATAGCTCATTCACCCTAACAAGAGTTTGGTACTCACCCCTGAAGCTCTCTCTCCCTAGTAGCTTCACGGAAGTGCAGCAGCCGCAGTACATCCCCTGGCAGTTGCAGTAGCGGCTACCTTGGGTCACCACCTGAGCATCCTCTTGTCCCGATTCCTGCTTCACACTTTTGCCCATCCTCCTCACCGTCTCCTTCCTGAAGAAGAACTCTTCGTCCTTCTTCATCTGGTCGAAGATATCTTTCTCCTTCGCGAATAGCCTCTCCTCCTCCCGAACCCCAAAGAAGTTCTCAATGTCTTCTATGAAGGACGGCTTTGATGTGGTCGGAGAGCCGAAGAAAGGGACGACGTTGTTGAAGAAGAACTCTTCTGACGATGATGATTCAGCGGTGACTGGAATGAATTTATAAAGTCAAGAATTAATATAATTTTACAACATCTATTATTAATTAAGTTTACACATTTTGTATTACTTATTAATAATTTAAGAAAAACTCTAAATATTAAAAATATTTCAAATTATATTTAATGAATTTTGTAAAGAATTATCTTGAAATTATTCACTGATTTCAATCCAGTAATAGTTTCTTTACAAACATCATAGCATTCTTCCGAGAAATGCGGAATAGAAAAAAATACTATAAGAAGAAATTTTAATAATTTTTTAACATTTAAAAAGTCAATAATATATGAGAACTGTTTAGTATTCATTGAATTAATCTTATATTTAATTTATTACAGACAAGGGCAAACGTACAAATAGCATATTTTTATACAAAGTTTTGGCCTATTTTTTATGATTGCAATGTTAAATACTGTTTACATAACACATATAACGTTACCACTTTGGCTAACGTGCGGCCCAGTATGAAAGATCAGGACTCTGATTTTAGTATGCTACTTTGTATTCTGGTAGTGAACGTATAACCCCATATTCTTTGTTTTAAAATATGTTTTGATGTAAAATAGTCCATTGATTATTATTTCTTAACATATCAGTTTTTGGAAAGGAGGAAAGAAAATTATAGAAGTAGTTCAAACGAATTTATTGGGATTTTAGAACAAATGTAGTCCAAGAAACGCCTTCTTTGAGCATACATTTTCTTTTTGTTTCCCTGCCAGTCATGCATTTCATTACTGCTCAATTTCCGTAGTACAACAAGCAAATATATAATAAATAAATATTTTACAAATAAATACGAGCCAAACATTAATGCGGTGCTAGACTTAGTAAAATACTTCATTTACCTCCAGGGTTCGAGGCCTTAATGTACGATACCAAGACAACTGAAACAACTGTCCAAGAGGCTGGCGAGATGCCCATTGCTACCACTGAAAAAGCAAAACCACAAGTATATTAATATTTATGTACAAATGATACTTAAATAAGCTGTACTACTTGTCTTGTATTAATCAAGTATGTTAAAATGGTGAATTTTGTTTCACAAACCACAACGAAGGATTGAACTCTCTGTCATTTTTGTACGTGATATAAGTAAATTTTAATCATCTGCAATACTAGAGTGAGATAAATTATGGGCCAGATAGTCTTAGAAAAAGCGAGAGAGGAACCATCTGACAACATTCACTGTTTTAATAATAATAATATATGATTAGGATTTTGATTGATAATCTAGTTTTGATTTTTTTGACTTAGACTCTTTTTAGACCTGAAGAAACGTGTAGATTTCAATCCTCGAAACGTAGTGAAATACGTTTTAGTTACATATTACGATGGTAAATGGCCTGTTATCCTTTTGGAATAGAATAGAATAGAATATGATTTATTTTTGAAAATATTACAATAACACATTATATACAATGGTATACAAAATGTAATAAATCAATAAAGTAACCTAAACAACCAAATGTATACACAATGTACCAAAGGTTACCTAATGAGCAAACTTAAATAAAAATTTAACATTCTTGTAAATAAAATTAAAACAAAAACACTCGTAAATTAAAAGTCATATTTTCAAAAATAACTAAGGCCTCTAGAGGCAAGTGTCTGTGGAGAGGTTCCTTTTATAACACAAATCTTTTTCAGCTCAAAGAAAATTTCAACAAAAACTTTGATTTTTTATAAGCTCCTAAAATAAATTGATTAAAAGTGTGCTGTTGCAGTTTCAAAGCAAATGAAAATCCACTTAAATAAATTCAAACTAAAATTTACTTTTACCTTCTTTAATTAACTAGGAATCTATGCAGAGAAAAAAAATCTAATTTATCAAAACCCAATAACCACTTCTTTAATGTTTTTGAAAATAACTTTATATTCTCACAACTAATAATTATTGAAGAAATTATACTAAACATTTTAGGTCCCAAAAAACAATAACTATTTGAAAATTATTTTATTTTAAACCTTCCACTGTTAGTAAAAAAACAACTTTAAACAAATAATCTAGTTTGTTGTCCGTGGTAGTCTTAAAAAAGCGAGAGAGGAATTGTCTAACAATATTTACAGTTTTAATAACGTCTACATGATTAGGATTTTGCTTGACAATCTAGTTTTGATTTTCACTATTTTAGAGTATTTTACACCTGAAGAAGAGTGTAGATTTCAATCCTCGAAACGTTGTGTTTACACGTTTTTGTTACATATTACGATGGTAAATTACCTGTTATACATTCAAACCGTCCATCGTCAGTAAAAAACTTTTAAACAAATAATCAACTTCGTTCTAACCTCTAAAATCTGCATTTCACAACTGATGAATCATTATAATCATCTGATCCTCCAACAAGACAATAAGCATTCACTCAGTCCAGGGTATATATGGTCAGTTTCATGTACACGAAGTTAAACGTATTTTATTACATTGTTGTCAAAACACAATATAAAACATACCCTTGTATTTCCTCCACCGGCGGTTACCATGGCAACTAAGGTCTAGTCTCTCTTCACGCACTGAACACTGCAGTGACTGCGTGACTCAAGCGAGTTGTTTATCTCTTATCAGCTAATACAGATCAATCACTGATAAGAGACCTATTTCTGTCACGCGGCCTCGTCATTTTCGCCTTGAATAGCGCTGTGTTCTCAGAAACGCAAAAATAGAAACACCCCATAACAAATGGTTAAAATAACAGATAAAATAGAACAATGTAAATAAATAGTTAAATACTTCACTATCTCGTGTCCCCCCATATCCCCACATATAAATACAAGAAAGGTGTACGCCAAACTAAGAGTAGCTAAGAGTAGTACGTCAGACTATGGGCTCGTTAAATTTCGAGACCATAAGCGTTAAACTCAACGACATCCTTGAAGGATACGGTTCATCCTATTGATGGAAAAAGCTGCCTTGATCTAACTATCGCCAACAAGTATAGTAATAATGTCAGGAGACCTGCCTTTCTGCTGGAACTCCCGTGGGCATATATATATATATATATATATATATATATATATATATATATATATATATATATATCCGATCATATGTTAGTTTGGTTATTTAAAACGCATATGTGACAGATATGGCCAAATACAAAATAATTGAATCCTAAAAGGTGAGGGCTCTGTGGTGTAATGGTAGCACATTCACCCGGCAAGTGAGAGATCCGGGTTCGAGTCCCGGCGGAGCAAGTACTTTTTGTGATTCAATACTTATTGAAAAAATTATATATATATTATATATATATATATATATATATATATATATATATATATATACTTGACGGTCATATGAGGAAAGTCCGCTGAAGGAACATGTACCACCATTGAACTAGATTTAGTTTGTTTTAAAACGAAGCTTCTTCAAACTTTCTAGCCAATAACTCAACTCGATCTGCAAATATCGACCTGAGTAATACAGTAGGCTTCTAACTCTCAGCCAAATCCAATGCAGGTGTATGCATAATCATCAACTCGATGATTTTTCCTGGAATTAAGGTTTATGTAACATTTAAACAATTCTTCTTCCTGGTTAGAAATAAACCACCTTTCCCATTTATTTTTTTTTTAAATAATGAAAATGGAATTGTTTTTAGTTAGACTTATTTTAAATAGTTTTTTAAACAGGTTTGTTTGATTTCCGAGAACATTCAAACATTTTAGAGCAGCCTGCAAATACTATGATGCAACATCTCAACAACTTTGTATGCGTTGTGCTGTTAATTTTTGCAGTCATTTAACTGAAAAGCTACAATTTTATAATATATTTAAGCGATATTTTCATAACTCTTCGTAAAGTTATTACTGGTAATATATTATGACCAATTTCTACATAGAGAATGGCTAAAAACAAGTCGCATTTTAAGCGATATAATTATTGTGATATACTCATATAAAATAAATTTGTTATAGAAGTTTTTAAATGATGATTCACTTAACATTAAATAGTTGTCAAATGTTAAAAATATTATCATATAATTTTATTACTCACTAAATGTAGGAAGAATCCGGCTCCCTACTTTTCATAACATAATATTAACTGAATTCTGTCTATTATTGTGTGGTGTAGATTTTACATTCTGTTTTGAATATTTTATTCTATCACTCATTAATAAAAAAAATAATAACGGGTTACACAAAAGTATGCAATAATTTATTAAAATGTTACAAACTCAATATGAATGTTTCGAGGCATAGAACCTTGTGTGTATGTTTAGCTTTGCAACAGGCAGCTACAATACAATATCATTAATACAATATCATTAATATAGGACTGTCCTACGCTTAAAAAACAAGTCTTCAAACAATTAGGTTTTGTAAGCTCTAACAAATTCTCCTTCCCCAAAAAAAGATGAAATGTTGCCTGTTCCAGAATGGATTCTCCATCACCAGGTTGCAGTACAGAAGAATCCGCTGGATTTTTAAGTTAACATTACTAAACATAGCACACTTTTACAGTTCATTATGACGTAAACGTACACCTATAGGCTATTTACACATAACATATACCTCGGCAAGAGCATTCATTGACTAGGTAGACGTCAGGTTATATAATCCCAAAATTTCAACTTACAGGTTTTTAGGTCGGATCATAAAGCACTAAAAATATATGACGTTTCTTTTCTTTCTTTGGCGAAGTTGAAAAAAAAAAATCCCAATCGATTTCAAACTAAAACAATATATTTGTTTAATTTTATTACTGACGATTGGGAAGGTTTCAAAGGATAATGGGATATCTGACATTTACCATCGTTATATGTTATAAAAAAGTGTAACACTACGTTTCGAGGATTGAAATCTACCCACTTCTTCAGGCGAAATATACCAAAAATGTGACAATGGAATGCCACTCAAAGTGAAAATAATTAAGTAATTCCTGACGAACTCCATGAAGTCCAAACTGCAGAGAATTCCAGAATTTCCAGGAGGAAAGTCCAGTTTGGGTTCATTCCCTATAGTCTGGACATAAATGCAGATCGTCACTTAATTATGTCAACTTTGAGTGACAGACCATTGTCAAAGTTATTTAATATTTTAATACCTTAAGGGATTTTTCGCCTGAAGAAGTGGGTAGATTTCAACCTCGAAACGTAGTGTTTATTGTATGTAACGAATAACGATGGCAAATGTCCGAAATCCAATTATCCTTTCGAAAGAATTTAAATCCAATTTAACCAATGAATTTTATAATATTTGGAGTGTAAATTTTGGAGTTATAGAACGAAACAATTACATTTCCCCACTACGTAGCTGTTTATTCATGTCCAAGACAATATGGATGCAAGGACATAGCCAGCGAGGTGGTCAGGACTCCCCCCAAAATGTTCTATTTTTTCAATTACTTTTTCAGTAAACGATTATTGTTTATTTAAATAATTCAGTATTACTGACATGTATTGCTGAACGATCGTTCTCAACAAAGAAACCGGTCAAGAATAATATAATATAAGGAACAAAATGGGGCATTACTCTATCCACTACGGCAAAATATCAGTTGTCTGGCCCCCCCCCCAGATATTTTCCTAGCTATTTTCTTGTATAGATGGTTTCCACCCTCGCTATTATCATATAAATCATCCAGCTTCATGTTTCGAGTTTTTCATCATTTTCTTCCTTATCATTAGCATCTTTTTAACATTTTGGAATTCTATTCCCTCCAAGTACGGTATACGCCTGCAGTCAAGCATATTTTCTTGTTTCTTAAGGGGGGTGGGAAATGCCTAACTTGCCAATTTTAAATTTGCCAATTTGCCACCTAACTTTACTTAACAATTTGTTAACAGACCCAATTTTACAACTCTGAAATACATATTACCTCAAAAGGCTTTTTTGTAACACTAACAAAATTAAAAAATAAAAAGAACAGATATATTTAGTTATAGAACTAGTAACGTTACTGTAATAAAATGGGTCTAAATATTACTTCCTCCAAAAAAGATGTTTAAACACGTTTAGGTCTCTATATTAATTATTTCCAGAGATAAGGGTACCTTAGTTTTAATAAAATGCAACTTTTGGAAAACTGTGAAAAAAACGCATATAATGCGTACCTAAAGAATAGGCTTGCTCCTTATTGGGAATCGTCTAGTCCCTCTTCATTCTCTTCCTTCATTAGTCTTCTTTTTCTTCTTACTTGCCTAGTCTACTTTGTGATACGTACCAATGTAGGCATAACCTAGGTCTACTGAACTATTTACCTAAATGATGGCGTTATAACTCAATCGTTTCCTAGGCATCATAAGTTGCACTAAATAAATAAACACGTTTTGAAAAATATCACGACAATTCACTAAATCATTCTCTTCTTTGAACAAAAAACAAAACGTAAACAAGAAATAAATGCATAGTTTACTGTGAAAGAAATCAAAACAACAGAAGACAGCTGGCAGATAACACTGGCATTTAGTCAACTGCCACTATGACCAACCGCGCAAACAGAAATACAGAACATAAAACCAATCTCTAGCTACTCTGATAAATATCATGAGTATATTGCCCCACTCTTGATGTTGCTCAGAGAAAAACTCTATACCTTGATATATTGTTTTACTATTTTCTAGGGCCCATAAATAAGTTATACTGATCAGGTTTACATCATTTTAAAGAGAATGAAACAGAGTAATAATAAGAAAAACGATAATTGTGTAAACAACAAATTTTTCCGTTCTGCTTGAAATTTCTCCGTGTTTTGTAATAATCGTTAAATGCAAAATTGCAGTAGAAACACACTTAAACGTTAATGTGTCACAGATTATTTTATTGATAATCATACAGTTTGAAAGAATGTTTTAGGTTATTCTGCCCAGAAAACCAAATTAATAAAGAAGATGATTAATAAACAATATTTTTAAAATGAAATCTCATCTGAATAGAACAAAATTAATATATCGTTTGAAAGAGAAGATTCTACTGTATGATAAGCAACACAAATAGTTAATTCCATTTGTTATAAGAACATCCAAGTTATGAATTTTACTTTTTTTAGTGAAATCAATAAAAAAACTTAATTGAAGTATGTGCTAGGTATTTAAGAGTTTTGTTGACATTACGATTTTTATTGTGGTAGATTAACTTTCCAATCATTACGGACACTATTCCAGAATATCTTCATCAACAGCATTATAATACAGAATTGGTACTGTGATTCAGCCAGATGTAGTTTTATATGTATGTGGTTTCAAACCTAAGATTCCTTATCTGTTAACAAGATCCTTTTGAGTCTTAGTTGTGAATTCAATGTTTTGTAGATAAGAATCTCTTATATTGTTATGTGATGCTTCCTACAAATGTACCCTAGCAATTTTGTTTCATAGTCGACGGATAATGGAGCATTTTAAAGAAAATATTAATCGTTACAACAATCGGTAAACAAATCTTTGGAATGAATTGTCTTGAACTTGGTCCTAATAAGCCCAAATCAATCAACAAGAAAGTAATTACACGGTTAATACTAAAATCAAAAGATATATTTTAAAACATAAATATATTTACAAAAATATATATATAAGATTGATCACTGGAAAGAACACACTGTTTCTCTCTTACAGAACAATTTACACAGCGTAGAGTCTATAAGCTACCTATTTTAAATTAAATATTTGCACAACGGTCGTTCACAGTACATATAAATGTTTCTATAAACGTATATTATAGTGACAAAAGAATTTTTATTTAACATTCAATAGGACATCTGAGCCACTGGCACTGTAACAATTTCGTTAATCTTAAATTAGTGAGTCTAATGGAAGTTACGTATTTTGCACTTTTGATTTAGAAGATGCTTAACCATCGTTCCATAAACGTATTCTACTTTTCTTCCTTGAAATGTGGCTCTATCAAATTTTCACTAAGGGAATTCAGTAAGGCCTTTAGAAAACCTCAAAATTGTGCAAGGTGTTTTATCGTGCAAACAAGATCGTTTAATCTCACCTCTGAGATTTTTCAAGGCTATCACGCTAAAATTTCCATATTTCCACTCTTTAATGATACAATAGGCAGGAAAGTATCAAAGTATCAAAATATTAAGTGTCGCCACCAGAAAATACGTTTTAGCCAGTGAAACCTCTCTGGTTTTGGGGGCAGTTGGAAATTCACATCTTCCTCATCGTCTGGGTCCATATCATCACTGTCACTATCACTATCACTATCACTGTCACTGTCACTGTCACTGCTGCTGTCGCTCTCCGGGGCTCTGACCCAGTGGAACTCTTGTTTCAGGATAGTCAGCGCCGTGTCGTTCGGCAGCACGTGGACGTCGAGCACCGTTCCCTGGAAGCAAAGCAAGAAGTTTTTTGTTGTTGTTCTCTTAGGAAAAGAAGCCTATAAATTGCACTTAGTCCTGTAAGACCCTTTGCGCTTCTTCCGGAGTACAGGATATTCAGGATGGGTAAGGTTGGGAGTAGGGACCGCCTCCTGTTGATATCCATGAGGAACAATTAGAGCACTACATCTCAAAGTCATGTACCACCGGAAGAAGGGGAAGGCCAGCTCTGAACCAGCCTTTCCAGTCAAAGCAGGCAGGGGTGGCACACCTTTGTTGAGGCTAGCAAGAACCGCTGATAGTTAGAGAACGAACCCCACCAACTCCAACAGTCATCTCCCGCAGTAGACTAGACCTATCGAATTGCCCTTGTACCCCAGAATCTCGACATTTGCGGTTAGTGATGTGCCACTCCTGGGCATCCATATGGTTGCCCAGATATAAGTGACATATCAGTTTTTGCTGTGCCCAGTGATCCAGCCAGAAATGATCCCTGCTTTGTACTCGATTTGCTTACATCCCTTAAATATATGTATGGGAGTATTCGGTGGCTTTGTAAAAATATTTAGAAATAGATATTATTAGTATTTTTTGTGAATACATGAATATAAATAATTCGAGGGTTACAAACAATGGTTTTTTAATTTTAAATTTTAGCCTAATTATTTTTAGAAATAACCAAATAATTAATAAACAAATACTAGTACGTAGTTATATTAATTCTGATTTTATTACACGACGCATGTCCTTGCTTTAAAGATTCTGGTCACATCTTTGTAAAAAGTAGCTTCTATATTCATATAAAATAATTAAAAAAAAGTGTATTAAGAATTTAAATAGTGAATAAAAATGGATGTATTCAAGATACAGTACTAGAAATAATTTGTATTTTAACATTTGTATATACTTATACACGTATACAATTTTATATCATTATAACGGTAGCCATATCTTTTTTGGTGAACATGATTTATTTATTAAACATTTATGATAGGCAGAATTAAATTCAAATTTTTGGCGGCAGGTACTGCTTTTCGATCTGTCGTACAATTTATTAATTTGATATTTTTCGGTTTGAACCTAAGTAACGGACTTTGAGACTACATATTTTATTATAAGCAGGCATGTACCACAATTATATTAACCGGCAACACATCGGAAAATAAATGCTTTAAGAAATTTTTCACTATAATAATATAATAATAATTTATTCCATCAATAATTTACAAAGTATAATTCACAATAACGTTTTTCGGAATTTACTGACCACTATTACCAGTAGTGTGGCCAGTGATATAATTTAATCATAATATTAAGATACCTAATCTAGAGTCCAGCGACTTAAGTAGTTATTTAAAAATTGAGCCTCCAATTGTAGTGTTTCCTTTTTATTTTATTTATTTTTTAATACTACTGATTGTGAACCAGAGCTGATAGGTTTGTATGAATATCCAAATATTGTTGAATAACGCCGGCCAACAGTAATTTTATTTTCATGGGTTGTCCAACCTGTTCAGAGAGCAAAGTTCAGGTTTGTCCAAATTGTGCTTGACTCGGTCATGCATCATTCTAGATACTTAGTGACACAATTCATCAGAAATAAATTATACTAAACTATCCATTTACAATTTTACTACAATTATATCCACATTGTGTTTTCCTATGTTTTGTTGAAACTGCCACAAGCGGCTGTGTTGTGAAAATGAATAGTTGTGATTGTGTGGTAATTAATACAAATACAAATATTATTGTATGTGTGTAACTAACCTCTATCTGGGTAAACTAATCCAATTCTAACTTTTTTCTTCATTTTTGTTACTGAGTGCACTAACTTATTTTACTGTAGAACATATACAACATATATGTCGGTATTCATTATATTGATAGTACAGCCTTATATATTTCAGCCTTTTCAGTAGCAACCCCCCCCCTAACTGAATTAAAAATATTTCATTACATTATCTGTATGCGTTAAGAGGATACATGCAGGATAACACACCTAATTGAATGATAGTGCGTGTGCGTGTGTGTGATGCTTGTAAATATGGATGGATGTAGCTATTAGGTTAGAATTTTACCTTTTCAAATCTGATGTTGCAAAACCATATACTACTATCTATCGTGAACTTAAGCCAGGGGCTATATATTTCTTATATAATTCGAATGATTGAAACTTTTTTACTAACCTCTGAAGTATTTGGAATATCAAATTACTAGATTTCATTATTCATGAAACAAGCAGCGTTGAAATTATTCTATTACTTTTATAGGTAATTCTGAGCAATTACTTGGTCAACTCCAAACGTTTTCATATTTTACTACGATCATCTAAAGATGTATGTGAAATTAAAAAAAATACTTTAGGCCCCGGAAAGTTGACGTAAATGAAAAATAATACTGAAATGAGCAGAATTTTGATCCAAATGAACAATGTTTTTTCTTAAATTTCGAGCTACAAATTAATTAGTTGTTATCAAGTTTGAGACGAGTGCCTCCGGCCAACAGCGCGAGGCACTGCCCCGCGCTGATATCAACGGAAGAAAAACATCCCTCAAGATAGTACCTATCAGTAAAATATCAAATTCTAGAGGGCAAACTTTGGTGCATTGCAAAACGCCGTGTTCGTACAAAAAACGTTTTAAAACTTTTCCTGATCTTCACTTGAAACCGTGAAATTAAGTACCGGTAAACGTGTTCTCACACCCGTCACATATAGAAGGATTATCGGAGGAACCACTAGCCATAACGGTACTGTCACAAACTGGCCTTCCGCGCGTCTCCCGCAAGCCACTGTTATCGCGTGGACTTTGAACCTTCTTATCGCTCGGCAACCTGTACGACGGCCTTGCGAAGCTTGAATTATATATTACTTGCTTTCTGAAAACATCCTTATGACCGTATTAAAATATGAAAAAGTTTGGGGTTGACCAAGTAATTGTTCAGAACTACCCTTTTATATGTTTTTCCAGTTATATTTTACCTGTTGTTACTTTTCTATTGAATCTTCTCATATATTTATTTTAGTTTGTACTCAATTAATATAGCACGTATTAAAGTTATAATTTTAAAACCTTTAAAATATTTTGAAATAATTGGATTGGTAGGCCAGAATTTGAAAACAGCCTTGTTGAATATATTGAATTGAATGGGAAATGTAGATAAAGAGACCAAGGAGAGGCAATACCGAGAAAGCGCTACAAAGTAAATCGAAGCTCTCCTTCAAAGCGAAGGTTGCAAAATCACGTTTTGCAAAACCCGTACTTCACTTTACCAAGCTCACCAGTGCTGTTCTGTCTTACAAACTTCGAGTTTGACTTCTCCATCAAACTCAATGTATTGAATTAAATTTAAACCCTATGCTATTCCTATACTGGCTATGTTACAAAATTGTTGCAATTTAATAGTATAAATTTAATATTTTTATACACAAATAGCTGTTAGGCCTAGTAAGCTTTGCCCGTGTATGTGAACTTCTGGTTTAATTGAATTATATTTACAACGCCGATGTAGAGTTTGCCTTGTTGCCACGATCAAGAAAATATGTTTATGTTTATAGCCATTGTGCACGTACATGTACTTTATGATACAGTGGTCTAACACTCAAGCTTAAAGTTCAATCAGAAATGTATGTTAAAGACAAATATACATAATAACTTAGCGCCTTTAAATAGTGTTTGGCTATGTAAATATACGTAACTGTCTCGTAATTGCAGTTTATAGTGCGCAGGCGCTTTGAAACCTTTTATCTTTTTGCAGCGCCGCTTGGTGGTGAGTTACATCAATGGGCATAGCTTATAAACCTTCTCCGTGGAAAAATACGTATACATACAAATTTTCATAATGGTCTGTCTAATATTTTGGGATTCCATAAAGGACAAACACACAAACATTCATATATATACACGAATGTTATATGTTATATCTCATTGTATGGGAAAAAGCATAATACTTAATCAAACAAAAAATAACATTAACTAACATGTTATAATTACTTTGACATGGTAAACCTATGGACTGAGCGATTGAAAAAAGTAGGTTCTGCACTATAAATGTTTTGTTATGCATATTACAGTTTAAACTTGAAAAGATTATGGAGTTTGGTATATAAACATAGTTAGAAACATGTAAAATGGCCATTTTCATTTGGCTGAATTTTTCATAAGGAATAGGAAATGTCATATTAAAGCAGTATGAAAAAACGAAATGAAGGAGACAGAATCATTCCGGACAATGTAAGCGAAAGCTGTTTGCTCTACCAAGTAAAGAGTAGCTTTACTTGGTAGAGCAAAGAGTGTACTGTGACTCCACAGTATGATTTTAAAACGTTACTCTAGAATAAACCAATAATAAAAGAGGCCCATTACCGTTCCTCCTTTTTTGTCACCATCTTGTGCTGCCGTAACGACCGCCATTTACTATTGGCCTCTAGTCAGTTCTATGTGGTTGGTCGGTGAGTGCAGAATTCCTGTAGTATGGGTGTATGTAGTAATTAGTGTTTTTTTTTAAAGAGCATGTTTTAGAGTTAGTGCATGAAGTTGACACTCAACTTGGTTATTGTGATTCCTGACTTATGCGTGTCATAACGCTCTGGTACAATTTGTTTATTTCAACCAAGGTTTAGTTATATGTTAGTTTAGTTATCCACCTGAGGAAGAGATCAGATTACAGACCTCGAAACGTAGTGTGAAACGACTTCATGTTCTTGTTACTAAACAATGGAAAATGTCCGGAAAATTCTGTTTCCTTAACAATCCTTTCATCGTGAAAAACAAAAACTTTAAACAAAGAACATGCATATTCCGGGTGTCCTACGACGAGGTATAGACGTTTGATTTTATATTACTCGCCCATTTATGCACCGAACATTTTCAAACTGTACACAATTCATTGAATAGGTTTTAAAAATATTCTGTAAAAAATTCAGCTCTCTACAATTGTTGAAAAATTATACTCTAAAAACCGTATTTTTGGTTTGTATTTTGTATTTTCTGATTGAAACGCTTTATTTCTCTAAAATATGACAATAAATAATTTTTACTACAGAGTTTGTAGAGGCTAGTCTTTGTTCTCCTTTCTCACCTTGGATTAGCTATTGAACTAGGAGTATTTTGGTCGTTCTGCGAAGACCCATGAGGGTTCGTTAGAGGAATCACATTTACCACCAACTCAAAGGTCAAGCAGAACCTCTGGACAAAAAATAGTTTTCTTGGTGAAAGAAAACACTGACCTTGCGCGTGTGTGAGGGTATCGGTATGAACTGTATGTGTCTACGAATCTTGCGGATACAGTCCAGGTGTATGGTGGCCACACAATGTACCCCCACCCTCAGCTCCATGTACAGACAGATGGTGACGTCATGGGGAGTATCCGTCCTCACGTTGTATATGACCAGGCAACCCATGGCGGTCCCCAGGCCCAACTGCTTGCAGAAGGGCATCGGTCGACTCCCTGGTGGAGACAACACATTACGTTCCTATGATGTGCTTTATTTATATATTTACTAACCGCATACGCCACTTTACATTATTACAAGAAACAAATAAAGATGGCCAGCAGAGCGTATACAGAATTATAAATATTGTTAGTTAATATATACTTAATACATAAATGATTGGATAAACGATCATTTAATTGAGTTCATGAAAAGAAAGCTAGAAATAACTACAATACTTAATATGCGAGCAAATAACATGAAAATAAAAACTGAAAATTTGACAGAGTAACAATTAACAATACAAAAAACCAAGCAAAGTAACGAGCAGTAAAAAAATGTTTAAGTATTAACAAAACAAATAGATATTTATACAGAATAACAAGTGTAAACCGTTAAAGATATAAACAATGAAACAAATATAACGAAGGATAAATATGTATGAATAATGACAACGTAAAAAAATCAACAACATTAATAGTGCAGCTAACAGAAGTAAAATAAATTATAACAGTCACGCATTTAAATGTGAGACAACACAGAACAGGCTTCCATCAGCAGCAGCTCGGCGGACCGCTCCCATTGCTGCACCGCTCCCATTGCTGAACCGCTCCCAATACTGAACCGCTCCCATTGCTGAACCGCTCTCAATGCTGAAACCGCTCTCAGTGCTGACCGCTCCAATTGCTAAACCGCTCCCAATGCTGTACCGCTTCCAATGCTGAACCGCTCCCATTGCTGAACCGCTCCCAATGCTGAACCGCTCCCAATGCTGAATCGGGTCTCAATGCTGAACCGCTCTCAGTGCTGACCGCTCCAATTGCTAAACCGCTCCCAATGCTGAACCGCTCCCATTGCTGAACCGCTCCCATTGCTGAACCGCTCCCATTGCTGAACCGCTCTCAATGCTGAACCGCTCTCAGTGCTGACCGCTCCAATTGCTAAACCGCTCCCAATGCTGAACCGCTCCCAGTGCTGACCGATCCAATTGCTGAACCGCTCCCAATGCTGAACCGCTCCCAATTGCTGAACCGCTCTCAATGCTGAACCGCTCTCAGTGCTGACCGCTCCAATTGCTAAACCGCTCCCATTGCTGAATCGGGTCTCAATGCTGAACCGCTCCCAATGCTGAACCGCTCCCATTGCTGAACCGCTCCAATTGCTGAACCGCTCTCAATGCTGAACCGCTCCCAGTGCTGAACCGCTCCCAATGCTGTACCGCTTCCAATACTGAACCGCTCTCAATGCTGAACCGCTCTTATGCTGTACCGCTCCCAATGCCGAACTGCTCCCAATGCTGAATCGATCCCAGTGCTGAACCGCTCCCTATGCTGCAACGAAGAGGTCAATCTTGTTCCCGAAGCGCATGAGTCGAGGAATGGAACTAAAGCGAAGGAAGTTGGCCCCAGCATGGTAGGGTTCAAAGAGGCGCTGATGCGTAGTGGATCTGGCAGGGACGTGGACGTTTTTGTATCCAGTAAGAAGGAGCAGTTGATTTGGTGATTGAGGAGTTGGAGTGGGAAGATACAATGAGCCACCCGCCTCCTACATTCAAGACTCAGAAGGCCATAGGCAGCAGACAGCTCATCGACCTGGACCTCGCGAAAGTCAGTGATGTGCTCATCATTTTATGTTTACTGTGCTTTGAGAACAGTTTATAGGTTAAGGCGGATGGCGAGCATGAGTTATTTGTTTTATGAACATGATATTTTGAGATTTGAACAGTTATATGTTTATATTGCTGTAATGCATGTTTATGGGTATTTACAACAATACCAGTTTAGATAAATTAATAGGGTAACTCGCATTACACAATACATGTTTCTTGATACACCATTTTTGTAAAGGAAATTTGTAAAAGCATCTATGTTATCAGGGAGTTACAGTTGATAACTGATTTACAGTTGATATTATAGTTACAGAGGGTTTTCTATACATCTCCTTAACATTATTTTTGTTACAATACATATTCAAATTTAATCTGCTTTGGTTTATGAATTTATTGCTGCGCGATATATTTAAACCACCGACCAGTCTGTCTAAATGCTAGAAACTCAAAAATAGGAATGAAATTTGATATTGGAATATTACAAATTATCAGATTATTTTTCAGGTTTATAACAATTTGTGTTCACACAAAATATGGGCTGGACATACCTATCTTCAAAATAACAACATATCGACTCGAAGCGAATAGTAAGTTTCAGCTCCATTTCCTCTTCCTCTTAGTGCAGCGTCTGAAGTCTTAAACTGTCACAGACTTGTTTCCTAGAGCCTGGAGTCAACGCCTGTTGGAAAAGATTCAGAAAAGTTATTGACGAGAAAGTTCAAAACAAACTCTTTGCTTCGTTTCGACATTGAAGACACCTGGACTGCATCATCGAGATGAAGACATTTTTACACTTTTTAGGTTTCTCATTGTCTAGATTTCGAAACGATTTAGAGTTCATTTTGAGCTTCTTCGTTCACCGACAATTTAGGATCTCTTCAGAAAGACGTCGACTCTATATTCCAGGAGACACGTCTGTGACAGTGTCAAACTTCAGATACTGCACTTAGTGTAAGGGAAATTATGCTGAACTCAACATTTTTTTAATTAAAAAAGGAGAGGCCGATCCCCTTTTAAGCCTTATTCTGTCCGTCCTCATGGGCCACTGGGCCTGTGCGAGGATCTTATCAAACAGAGTAAGGGGGAGAGTCGATACAGTACAAGATCAATGGTACTGATAAAAAGTGCAATGGTCATAGACAGGATTTGAACCTGCGCTATCTCCAACTCAGACCCAAAGTCCAACGACTTAGACCGCTCGGCCATCGGCACTCCCAACAACATACATATTTGTCAACATACATATTTGTTTTATTATAAACAAAAGTCTGATTATCAGGGTAAGCATTAAGTGTCAAGTTGTAACTAATACACCTACAGAAAGTATTGAACGTGTAATACGACTTATTTTATTAAGATTCCATAGCAACAATGGGATTAGAAAGTCAAATAATCATAAGTAATGCTGCCAAAATTGTAAGTCATAATCAACCAGATTCGCAATATTATTTTGAAAAAGCACAAACAGCAATATTATTGCTTCTACTCACCAGCGATGGGGAACACGGCCATGCGTCGTCTGTTGAAGGAGAAAACTGAGGACAATGTTCAAGTTTCCTGGAAGACTCTGGATGTTGAGGCAACCTGAAATATCAACCCCTTATGGTATAGTTGTTAAAACATCAGAATGTAAAAAAAAAAAAAAACTCTAAATTGGAAATATATTTCCAACAACAATCTAAACCACAGAAATTACTAAAAGTAAAAAAAGAAAAACATGGCAACATTAAATGTACCTTCAAATTCAAAAATAAATAAAAAAAATTGTTAGGAAACTTAAAAAATAATCTACAAGATGAAGAAGATCAGGAATTCCAACAACAATCTAACCATAGAAATTACTATAAGTAAAAAAAAACATGGCAAGATTAAATGTAACTTCAAATTCAAAAATAAATAAAAAAATGTTAATAAACCTAAAAAATAATTTACAAGATGAAGAAGATCAGGAATTAATCAAATTTGTTGTGATAAATGTGATTAAAAAACCATTGTCCAAACAAAAAAAGAGAGAATCGGCCATGGCAAAATGAACTTCAAATGGGATTAAGATTTTCAAAAATAAATTTACTAGTCCAAAAAAAATTTTGTTGTCCTTACTAAACGATTTTTATAAAGAACTAAAATAATAAATCACAGCTTTACTAAAAAACCGTAACCGATTCTGATTAAGTATTAGATTTAGTGTTACTAATGTACGTTACACATAAATTCCATTTTTGAAAAGGTTTTACCTTCTTGTAGTTACAGTGACGTGTGTTGTTTCAGTACAAAATGTGTTTATATTATTATTTATAAAACTGGCATAGGTTATTACGCTATGGAAAATATAGAATTCTAAAATTGAAAAAATTGATTGCTCCAAATTGATCCTTAAAATCAAAGGTAAAAGAAAATTTACATTTATTTAATAATTAATTCTGAAAGTTTTTCACAACGTATTTTTGATGTACATGATCAGGATTCCTTGGTTCTTAATGTCGTAAAGATCATTCAATTGTAGGCTAATTGACAAATCTCTTGTAATTCGGCACTCTCTCTCTCTCTCTCTCTCTCTCTCTCTCTCTCTATATATATATATATATATATATATATATATATATATATAAATTAATAAATAGGTTCAAATGATTTAAAATTAAATAATAATACATAATAAAAATAATATAAATGTAGCTACTACAGACAACATACCTAAGGCCGGCCATCTCTCGATGAACGAGAAGTTGACACAGCAACTGCAGCGGTACTTGCGGCAGGTGCAGAGGCGGCGTCTGACAGGACCGCGTGCTGACGTAGAGTTATCAGCGTTGCGGCTGTTAGAGACTCCTGATACGGTCTCAATTGTTGTACAATCTAAAGACAAACAAGTACATTTATATATGATCACTTAAGTGAATCTGGAAGACAAAAATTACAAATAAATTTTAATTACGACAGTTTACAAAATTTAAATTTTAAATTAAAATTTTAATCAACTGAACTATTTCTAATATTTTAAGAATTTACTTTAGAATCTTGAATCTCTTTTTTTTCAATACATTTTGTAAACAACATTTTCTACGCTATGTGATCCAGAACGTCTGTCGACATTTATTAATTATATATTGTTCATTGACCACCAAACAGATTGTGTACTTAATACTTTGAAGTTTGGAGGTCAACTGGTAAGACCTGATAGACTGAACTTCTTGCATCCCTTTAAAAGACCCTTATGACTAAGTAAAATTTTTATTTCTTCGAACTCAAAATTAACTGACCGGATGAAGCTGAAATAAAACATGTTTTTGCAAAAAGTGAAATATGATAGCTAACTTATTCAATAGATATCTATTTACATATTTACTTCACATGTATTTTTGATTTATATTATAAGCAATATAGATTAGATCTGGAAATAGGATAGTAAAAGTTAACAATATAATTTCAAATATATTACTATTTATTTCTTCTTCGAAATTTTATTCTGCTTAATGGGATTTAATTTATTTATTTCTAACGATGGTTACTATTTTCGAACCACGATCTCACTCTGACCGAGCTGCAGTGACAACGGAAAACTATTATTTTGATCAAAGATAAAGAAAAGTCTTTAGGAATATTCAATTGCCCATTTCAATAATTTTAATGTAGAGGGATTAGACTAGACAGTTTATTAATATAAAATTTATAACTAAAAATATGTCATAACCTCCAATCATTTTTACATAGTTAATGGAAACTTGTACTTATATTCTACTGGTTTTCTTTAAGTCTGAAAACAAGAGGTATAAAAACTTTGCTTCGTTTTCTACTACTCCTTTTGGAATAGTAAAATTTGTTAAAATTAGTATTATAAAAGAATGGCACCAAACTTTTCAAAAATGTGTTTCAATCAAAAAATGATGGCACCTTTAAGCAAAAAATAGGAACACTTCTTAAATGATGACAGTAATACATAGACATAAAGTAAAAATTGAATTGATATGTATAAGTACTGTTATACTTCTTATTTGCTGTTATATTATAGTACTTGTTGCTTTACATGTTTGTTATAGTTTATATATATATATATATATATATATATATATATATACATTGATTGTTTATATATTATATTTTTGTTATTGTTGTATATATATTTCAATATACATTGAGTCACAAAAAGTACTTGCCCGCCGGGACTCGAACTCGGATCTTTCACTTGTGAATGTGCTACCATTACACCACAGAGCTCTTACTTTTTACGATTCCCTTGTTTTGTATTTGGCCGTATCTGTCACATATGCGTTTAAATAACAAAACAAACATATGCTCGGAAGACCAAATACCTGTCAAATGCCTTTTATTTACATTAAATTTGTATAAATGGCAATAGCCTTATTTAATTTCAATAAACATTGAATCACAAAAAGTACTTGCTCCGCCGGGACTCGAACCCGGATCTCTCACTTGCCGGGTGAATGTACTACCATTACATCACAGAGCCCTCACTTTTTGCGATTCAATTATTTTATATTTGGCCGCATTCTGTCACATATGCGTTTAAATAAGCAAACAAAAATATGATCGGAAGAAACCAAATACCTGTCAAACGATACTACATATATATTAAAAATATCCATTTCGTTATTATTTTTAATTTAAGATACAATACATTTAATAAGTGTTATAGTAATAACTATAACGTTGAAAATATGTTATCGTTTATTGTTAAATTGTTCTATTTCTTGTTGTCTCATTATTTTTTTTATTTGAGTAATTTTGTTTGTTGTTGCTTTTTTTTATTGTTTTGTTGTTGATCATCATGTTCATCTGTTGTTGGTACTCGTGTAGTTGTGATTGGAACGTGTTTATGTGTTGGTGTGTCCAGACCGGTATCCAGCTCTATTGGCTGTTGGAAGTTGCTGAATGTTAAGTAATTTTTCTGGTTATTTATATTTGTACTTATTTATTTATTTGTTAATTTTATATTTAAATTTATTATTAGCTAGTAATTGTTATTATACATTGTACTTAATTTTCAATAACATTGTTAATTGGTTTTTGGTTATTCTGTGATATTTGTAAAAAAATACTTGTTATAATTCTGTAAAGATAAAATTTAAGAACATTTGTAAATTGTGTTACCTGTAGAGAAGAATAGCTGCATAGCATAAGTCACATGCCAACTGATTATTATTTTATAAAACTATGTTTTATTTTAACAATTATTGCACGCGAGTTCAACAGAACTCATGGAACATGTATTTATTTATATATTTAAAGTAAATAAAAACTTCAAAGATCACTAAAAGCTGTCGGCGAAAGAATTTTGTTGAAAAAACTAAATTCCAAATTAATTTCTTCAAACGTAGTGTTTGATAAACTGCAGTTTGATCTTTCCGTTTCTAACCATCCCTCCACATTGACATGTAACCCTAGGTGAACCTCAGACATAATATTAAATGTAAGTTCAGACTAGGCCACTATGAACTTCTATCTGAAGCAATAAAGGAAAATAAAGGTACAATACACAATAGACAACAATGGGTTCAACAATAAAGGTTGGCAGGTGGTGATGGCTCTCACGACGCTCTTTATTTCTCTCACTCTCTTTCTATGCCCCTCCTCTCTTCCCTTCAGATGCTCATAGAATTTCAAGTTCCTCTTTCAAGGATGTCTTAAAATGGTGCATTCAGTTCTTTATATGTACTAGTTTTAGTTATGTGAGATTTTTTATTGTACATCGCACAATTTAAAATTTAAATTTTATCTACGAGGAAACTAATAAATCATCAAGAAAATGAGAACATTGTAAAACCAAAAATGGTTGATACCCCATTTCTCTGTTAAAAATATGATTATGTTCTGCTACACAGGAATACATTTGGGAATGTAAAAAATCTAAGAAGCAAAAAGCTCTGTCCATATTTGTTACGAATATAGCAAATAGATGTTTGTTGTTAAATTTATTTATTTCACTTTCAAAGCTAAACCCAATGTACAATAATAGTAAAAGAAAATCTATCAGTATAAACATATTCATAGTGTATTAAATTAGAATAGTAAACAGGTGATTTTTATGTTCACTACTTAAAAAATTATAAAGAAATCTTATCAAAAAGCATAAATATAGTAATGAATTAATAAATAATAGTAATAAATATATGGGAATTAAGAATACCACAGTAATAAGTTATAATAACAAGTAATCATGACGTAAAACGTAAGTTTAAAGTGTGAAATTCAAATATTATTTATATAATAAATACTCTAAATCAATAACAACAATTAATAAATACAAAAATATATGTATACAATTATGTGAATATCATGTACCATTGAGATATATAAGCACTAATTGTATTATTTCAAATCCGTAATAGTAACCAATAAACACCTGCACGTGAACATACACATCGAATGAATGACCATAACAACGTATGTTTTGAAAAAAAGTAAAAATAATTACTCATGTATGCGAATTAAAGGCGACAATTCTTGGTGACAAGAGCACATATACATTTTAAGAATTTAACTTTACTACTGATGTTGTAATATACGTTAATTGGTAATCATATAGTACTTGCTCAGCATTAACGAAGCATATTATTAAAGGCTCAACAAAACTTTTATCGTCTATCTGTTCGCATAACACCCTACAGAACGAAATGACGTATAGACTTGAAAATTTGCATGAAGCTTCAATTCTACCTAAGGAAAATCGGGTTCAAGGACATCATGTAGTTTAATAGAATTTGGCTGAGCGTTTAGCGCACATTTTTTACATTGGTCTTATGGGTAACGATGATGACAACGAGAAAAATCGCAAAGTAAATAATTTTTTTAACTGAGTACAACCATATGGCATGTTAACATGTGATATAGTAAAACTGGTAGACTAACTACCAGAATAAAATGAGCAACATGAAATTTCAACGAGGCCTGATTATGGGACGTGAGGTGTGACGCACTCCTTCCTACCTTTTATCCTTGTCCTTTTATTCTTTATTTTCCAAGAGTAAACCAGATAACACATGATAATATAAACTACAAACTAAAAAGAGATCCTGAGAACTTCTGTATTTACTGGTATGCAAAATAAATATTCAAAGTCAATGCATTTTGCAGGCGATCATAACCGTAGAATACTAAGTGCTTAATAAGACTCAATGATAAATACAACAACAAACATAACTGAAATAAACTATATAACAAAGCCATAGCAACCGTAGAATGATCGACGATATATAGTGGAAATAAACCATGCAATAATAAAAAGTATTAATACTAATAAGTAACTTCAGAAATGAAAAACTATATCCGATACACTGAAATTGAATAATTAATAACAATAACAGAAAGAAAAAAATGCAAGATTAAATATTAAATAAATATAATACAATATTACTATATACAAATATAACGGAATTTAACTAAATGATCAACACCTCTCTCTCTCTCTCTCACTCACTCACTCTCTCCCTCCCTCCCTCCACCCTCCCTCTTTCTCACTGTCCATCCCCCACTCTCTTTCACTCACTATCTCTCTCTCTCTCCCTCTCTTTCTCTCACTTACTTTCTCTGATTCTCCCTCCCTCCTCTCTCACCTCCTATATCACTCTCTCCCTCCCTCATTCACTCTGTCTCTCTCACTCTCACTATCTCTCCTCTCTTTCTCTCTCACTCTCTCTATCTATCTATCTCTGTCTTTCCCTCTCTCTCTCTTTTTCTCGCTCAGAATTTAAATTATTTATTATCTACACAATAACGATTTTATCAAGTTAAGAATTATTAATTCAAGTCGTAGTTAAGAATTTAAATTACAAGAGATAAGATACTGAACTGACATATTTCGTGTCATTGTGACTCAACTAGTTACCTTGAGAGATTCCGTCGTAGAAACAACACATGACAAGCAACACAATCGAAACCCTGGAAACGCTTACAGTCATGTCACACACATTATGACTAAGCGCTCAGTTTCCAGCATCGTCATGCCGAGACACGTATTGGTGAACAGCGCTACAGAACAGTGACAGCCAGATAACCATCGCGCTATCTTCTTAATGGAGGCTCTTACATAACAGCGATGTCATTGCGGTGTCTTCTGGAAACGGGCTTACTTCATTATAGTACTAGCAAATAGAGATTGCGGCTGAAGGGAAGGGTAGTCGCCTCGAACACACGCACCCTGAAGTTTCCTTAGGCTCTCGAGTAAGCTATACTCTGTACCCAGCAGGGATCACCTTCCAGTTGAACCTACCACTGGACACAGCAAAAACCGATGTGTCACTTAAATATGGGCAACCTTATGGGTGTCCAGGAGCGGCACATCACTAACCACAAATGTTGAGATTCTGAGATTCAAGGGTAATCCGATAGGTCTAGTCTATTGCGGGAGATGGCTGTTGGAATTTGTAGGGTTTGTTCCCCAAGAGTCAGGTTCTTGCCAGCCTAGACACAAGAGTGTGCCACCCCTGCCTACTTTGACTGGAGAGGCTGGTTCAGAGCAGGCCTCCCCTTCTTTCTGGGGAGACATGACTTTGAGATTAATGCCCTAATTGTTCCTCATGGATATCAACAGGAGGCGGCCCTACTCCCTAACCTTACCCACCCTGAATATCCTGTCACTCCGGAAGCAGCGCTAAGGTTCTTATAGGAGTAAGTGCAATTTATGAGCTTCTTGTCCTAAGAGAACAGAACAAAGCAATACTCTGGCCCATGACCCTTCAGGAGCAGGATGACCGGCTTTAGGAGGACATGTCCTCCTTTTTAATATTTTTCCTCCTGTCCTGCCGGCTTTTGAAAATTATGTAAAATGTCCGGCTTTTTAGCGAACACTTAAATGTTCAAAAATTTAAGCATCACGTTAAAATATTCTTCCGATTTCCGAAGTCCCGAAGATAGGCCACGAAAAGTTATTGCAGCGCACACGTAATGCCATGACATGTGAACTGCTGTTAGATTCAGTTGTATGTTGAGTGTTGTCTATAGTGTCACTGACTCACTGTTGTTTCTATCCGCTCAGCTGCACTGGCGCTACTTACAATCCCTTGATTTTCTATTCATGCTTTATGAATGATAGATGAATTCTTTAATAATACATTATATATTTATCCTTTATAGTCATAATTTATGATGTCTGTGGATATCGCTTACTAACAACGTAATTAATCAATGAAATGAATGAATTCCAATTATTGTACAAGTATTATTTTTAATATAATTTTTAACATTTTATTAAAGAGAAAAATAATATAAACTATATTATATAGTATAAATATATTATAACTAATAATAATCCATTAAATTTTATGCCACATACCAAATAATAGTGTAAAAACATACTTTTATCCATCAATGTACACTTTAATAATATGAATTCTTTTATTTTTCGATTTATAAGTAAAAAGTCCAATTTGAGGTTTTATATTTGCATTACAATCAATGCAGTACTAATATAAAATGTGCATTTTTGTATTAATGTATAAATAAATGTTTTTAGCAAAGTGTATAAAATTATTCAAGATTATTATAAGAGTTTGCGTCTGGTCACCCTGCTCAGGAGGGTTCACTTCTGGCTGGTTTATACCTTTCAGTTGAACCTGCACTAGGTGCAGCAAAAACCGATCAGAGAGAAAACTTAAACCAAGAGAAAGCTATATACATAGTTTCAAGTCACTAGGACTTTTTATCGATGAGTTATTGCACAGTCAGACAGTATACTATTTGACCTTTTGACCCCAAAATAAACTAAGAGAACCCCATGTACAGAGTTTCAAGTCACTAGGACTTTTCTATCGATGAGTTATTGCACAGACAGAGACAGTATAGCTACTATTTGACCTTTTGACCCCAAAATAAACTAAGAGAACCCCATGTACAGAGTTTCAAGTCACTAGGACTTTTCTATAGATGAGTTATTGCACAGACGTACAGTATACTATTTGACCTTTTGACCCCAAAATAAACTAAGAGAACCCCATGTACAGAGTTTCAAGTCACTAGGACTTTTCTATAGATGAGTTATTGCACAGACAGAGACAGTATACTATTTGACCTTTTGACCCCAAAATAAACTAAGAGAAACCCATGTACAGAGTTTCAAGTCACTAGGACTTTTCTATAGATGAGTTATTGCACAGTCACAGACAGTATACTATTTGACCTTTTGACCCCAAAATAAACTAAGAGAACCCCATGTACAGAGTTTCAAGTCACTAGGACTTTTCTATAGATGAGTTATTGCACAGACGTATACAGTATACTATTTGACCTTTTGACCCCAAAATAAACTAAGAGAACCCCATGTACAGAGTTTTCAAGTCACTAGGACTTTTCTACAGAGGACTTACAGTACAGGCGGACATTAAGACCGACGACACGATTTTAAAAAAAAGATCCTGTCTGATCTGAATATCCAACAATGAAAATTAAAAGCTGTATAAAAAAAAGACAGATAAAAAGATTTTAAGTACCAATTTTGGGTGCTGTATTTTTTATTTAACAATAATAAATAACAATCAAGGTATTTGACTTATTTTGGAATCCATTTCTTTCGAATAACGTTTTGTTCGTATATTGTAAACGATAGTCTAATGAAACATAGTAGTAATAAAAATATTGCTGCGTTATTAAAGAGGGTAATTAGAAACCTGATGTTCATTATAAGCGAGTGTCAACAGTCTAAAGTAATGTCGAGCTTGTTAAAGCGTAATCCCATCTCATCTAAAGTCTCGGAGCGAGAAAACTTCAGAGTTATGGAGCCAAAAGATTTAAGTTTTATCTTCTCAGTAAACAGGTGAAAACTTGTCACGTCTTATCAGATTAAAATGGATTTAATGTTAATTACTTTCGGCAACCAGGGTAGTCCTCGAGTAATCTGGTCTTGTGTTACACCAGGAGATAAGATAATATAAGATAAGATAAGATACTGGTAAAATCACTAAAAATGTAATACTAATAAATCTCCTTATCGTAATGATTCAGATATCAGCATTGTATCACAATTAGCTATTGAATACAACTATTTTGCCATTCTTTCCTTCCTTTATCTCATTTAAGACATACATAATAATTCATTCGCCCGCTTCTCATTTATTCCCTAATTTTCTCACCTCTAGTTTCGGGTTCAGTTAGCCAATCATGTGATCTCCCAATTGTGTGCCTTAAACTCGTCTATACTACAAAACACTTCTGAGACCAAGATGGCCTTAAAGAGCTTTAAAAGCCATCGGCTTTGAGGTATTTTGATCTTTTTCGGCAAACTATCACCAAAGGCAAGGCAGCATATAGATCCCTGGAGTTTGTTTGTCGACCTGGAAGTTTCATTACACATTTGAGTACATTCAAACTATTTATTTCTCCTTTGTTAGATCTAAATTGGAATTCGGAGATTTGTTTGGTATCCCCATAAGCATGATATCTCCCAAATGATTGAACAGATGCAAATTAATTTCCTAAGGTTCTTGTACTACAGAGACTTTGGTGTGTATACATTTTTAATACCTTATTCCCAACTATTGTCACTTTTTGATATGGACTGCCTCCATAAACGTAGGGATCTGGTTATGCTTGTCTTCTTGTTCAACGCCAATTTTATACAGAAATTACAACAAAATAATTATGAACAAGATGTACTAAAGTTTTCTTAGGAGCTAACAGGACAGAGAGTAAATAGTAACATACAATAAGGAGGCGTGGACTAGCAAACAACATAGGCAACAACTGTAACAAGACTGGAAAGTGTAAAGGCTAGTAAACACTTTATAGATATAGAACATAGAAAATAGAGCCTATGGAGAGCTATAAAAATAAGAAATAACAACAATTATTAACAAAATATTATGAAGGAAAAACAGTAAATAAACTATATGAAAAAGGACTAACATCAGTAAAGAATCTAAGATAACAGTAGGATAAATTAGAATGGGATTGAGTCAACAGTGTATAGGGCTGAAGTTTTTTACAATAACTAAGAAATAAACTATATATATATATATATATATATATATACACGGTACTAACAACAATAAAAATATCAGGTAACAATAACAAGAATAGAGATTTGGTGAACAGTGAATAGGGATACTATTTCAATTGGTATAAAACAATTGGTATAACAATTGTTATTCATAAACACTATAAATAATATAACAAATAAATATACAATAAACAACAACGAAAAAAACAGAAAAAAAGAAACTAAAGAGGAGGCACTGGCACTATAATGAGGGGAGTCGACGGCCCCAGCGTTGTTCAGTCCTCATTTCGCACCCACCAGTCTGGGGGCTACCGATCCTTTGACTGAGGTGATGCGACTGGGCAACGGTCTACCTAAAAATAATTGATTTATTCTCTTCTATTTCTATTATTGTCTTTTTCCAGTAAGGAAATTAGAATATATGTACCCGATTTGTATATTTAATTTTAATTTATTGTAGACTGTATAACATACTCCAAGTGATTTACTGTATTGTTAAGTAGATGTTCATTTACTTTTACTTCTTTATCAAAACGTTCGTGTTCTGTTGATTTAAATTTGCTTGTCAATAGATCTATAAAAGCTATTTATTATATGTTTATTTCTGTGTAAGCTAATAGTATACAAACTTAAATAATTATTGTATGTAAAATGCTGCAATGTAATTAGAACGCTCTGTTTTGTAGCATTAATAAATAAATCAAATTGAACTCCTGCTTGAGCAGGCAAACGTTCATGGACTACCTTGCTTTCACTCCTAGACTGCTAGTCCTCTCTGTCTCTAGTTTCACACGAGTGTAAGTCTCTACCTCTTATGCTATCGCACTTTGTCTGGAAAAGGCGATGTTTCCTAAATATTATAGAGACAGGGAAGTATCAAGAGTTGTAGATTTTAGAATGATAGTTTTACACGGCTCTGAAATTTGGCAATTATTCTGATTTTTTGTAGTTAGAAAATTCTGGAAAAAGTGTGTGTTGTGTTGTGTTTGTGTTTGCAGATCCCCCCACAAAGATAACACCATAGGCGAGATGTGGATAGTCGATCCATAATAAGCCGTCAACAGCACCTGAACTGGGCAATATTTGGAAAGTTATATCAACACAAAAATGCCTGAGGCTAGTTTAAAAATCAATCACTTTGTAGACGTGACCAGCACACTTTATCGAAGTTTATATACTAAGGAATTTAGTCGTGTCGACTTCTCCAATCTCCTTGTCGTCTAAAACGACTGGTGGACTGAAATCTAAATCTGTTTGCCTTTGAGAAATTTTAATGAATGTTGATTTTATTGGAGTTTTCTGAGATTGAGCTTACTGAAGTGCTCGATTACGTAGTTGAGCTCAGTGAATTTTGTAATTTCGAGTTCACTGTGTGAAGATGCCTTGAAGCAAATGTATGTGTCATCTGCATTATGTACCAGCTAGCTGTACGCGATGTATGGGTGAATAAACATCATTGACACAGACCTAGAATAACAGTGCACTAAGTATGGATCCCTGAGGAATACGCCGTATCTTAGCGGCTGTTCTCCGAATTGTGCTGACAGTCAGACTGACGAGTTAATGCTGAGTTCACCTTTGTCAGGAATATTATCTAGTAGTTATCTAAACCGCAATGAAAATGAGTTTATCATCTCAAATGAACATTAATTCAGTGAGATAATTTTGTTCTAATATACAAATAAAATAATAATAATAATTGTCTTTTAAACGTAATATTAAGTCACAAGGTAATACCCGACAAGTAGAATTGCTTTTAAACTATTTATAAAACAAATTATCCAACGTTTAATTCCACAATATACATTCACAACTCCATTAAAGTACATTTTTTGGATCTCAACATAGAAAATAAAAAAAATACAGTTGGAATACAATACACCATGTATACAGAGTAACTTGTAAGTAAAGGTAAGCTAAGTCCTGTTTTGGTAAGAAGTGTCGTTTTCTATATGACATTGCAATGTAAGAGATTATTTTCATATAATATACCCTTTGTACGAGTATATAGGAAACCCAAATCTTCAAATCCAGACTATACACTATTTTCACCTTATTCACATAAATTGGCCGCCTAAAAATTCTATGGTTCATCGTCTTTTAAACGTACCGTTAAGTCACAAGAGTCTATAAGTTTAAATCAATATTATAAAACAAATTTCCACTGCTAATTGATACATCGGAATAAGGTTAATTATTTGACAGAAAAAATAAAAATTGTGAAGGAAGACAGGATTTTTGCGGACATTTGCCATTGTTCAGTGAAACAATAAATCAATAAAACTACGTTTCGAGATCTGCAATCTGATCTCTTCTCCAGGTAATAACTAACCTAATACATAATTACAAACAAGGTTAAAATAAACAAATCATACCAAAGCGTTGTAGCACGCCTAAGTCAGGAATCACAACCACCATGTTTTGTGTCAACTTCACTAACTCTAAAACATGCACTTAACTGAAAAACTGAACATAACACTAATCATTAAAACTGAACTACAGAATACAGGTCACAATACGTCTGCATTCGTCTACCAACCACCTGCCCGCAGTCAAATACACAAATATCGGCTTTGGACATTGTAAAAATTAATGGTAATTTATAAATTTTTAGTAAATGCAATAGAGGCCATAACCTCGATACTATCGAAGAATACGATATATACAGGGTGTTCACAAGTCCCGCACGGATTTGGTTATTCCCGAACTATTACAGGTAAAACAATAAAACATGGTAAATAATTACTGCACATATAAATCACTTTTTGAAGTAACTACCATTTTTTGTCATGAAAGGTTAAACCTTGTAGAGAATTTTTCACCACGAACATTCTGAAACATATAGTGGGGGATCTACAAAATTTTAGAAACTGTTTGAAAAGATTACAATTTTTGCATATTTTTAATAAACCACCGCCAGAACAATATAAACAGGCTGTACGCCTTTCCCATTGCGGATCTTTATGCTTGCGTGTTAAAAATTTTTAAAACAAACCATTTATAAGGTGAAATTACTTCTGGAACATTCGGAAGACGGTTTTGACAGAAGAGTCGAATGCTGTGAAGAAATGATGGGTAGGTGTGTCCAGGAACTAAATTTCTTATATAATGTTGTATTTCCAGACGAAGCTACCTTTACACTTCACGGAGATTTAGTAGGCATAGCTGTCGTCAGTGGAGCGAAAACAGACCTCACTGGATGAGAAATAGCAGACACCCCAGAAAAGTGAACACGTGGGCTGGGATAGTTGGAAATCGCATTGTAACCAATGGAGGGGTTTCATATGAATTGAGGGAGATACAATTATACAGGCTTTACATACTGCGTTTGTGTCAAAATTATCAAATTGGCACAGTATGGCATCAACAGGATGGGTTAACATCTCATTATGCACCACAAGTACGTAAAATACTGGATAGGAAGTTTCCTAATCATTGGATAGGACGTAAGGAAATAATAGAGTGGCCACCTAGATCACCAGATTTAAACCCTTTAAATTTCTTTTTATAGGATTATTTAAAACACAACGGTTTTACATAATTAAGCCCTGCCAACGCACAAGAACTAGTTCATCGCATCAATGAAGAAACTCTGCAAATACTTCCAGGTATGTTAAGAAATGTTTTTGTTACTGGTTTCTAACCACAGATTGCGATAATGCCAACAGACAATTGGAGAGCATTTTGAAACACTTACTGTACATTTAAGTGCTTGACTTTTAATTTCACTACAGTGAACTAATGTTATCTTTAATAAATAGAAAAGTTTGTGGTATACTAATTTGGATAATTTAAAATAAACTTTAAAAACTCCGCCATTTTTGTTAGGGTAAACGTTTTGAAGTCCGGATTGCGGCATTATGTTTTAATAAAAATGTCCATGTGCTCTAATATAAGATTTTCTTCTGGTTGGTTTTAAGTGTCCAGCTAAGAAACATACAGTGTGTCCACAAAGGCATGTCACGCCTTTAAATAGCTAAAGTGCGTACGGAATGAGAATAACACACGGTTATAGAGTACGCGTACACTAAACAGTTTCACCTCAGCTTATCTGAGCCCAACATCAGCACCGTACATCGCCCAATAGACGTCCTAGCGAACTTTGATTTCCTCGCGTATTTTGATCTGGATTTGATCGGGTTACTGATTTAATTGCAGCTTTGATTTGTTGTTTTAAAGCGTTCAGTAATACTGATCGCTAAGTATAATTCGGGTTTTAAAATTTTGGTCAAGTCTACTTTAACATGGAAACACAGCAAAACTCATACCTCTTTAATTAGCCATCTGGGCTTTAAAATCGTGCAATAGTTAATTGTGGTTTTTAACCACTAAATTTAAGCCTTTTTACAAAAACCTATGTGAATTGTTTATTATTCTCCCGTTTTTTCTTATATCCAGTTTCCGTATAGACTTTTATGGAATTCTGACTAAATTGTTTTTAATATTTTCGATATTTCATACCTAGTTTTTGTTCTTTTTTATTCGTGTTTTTGTCCCAATAATATGCCGATTCCCTTAAACGTCTTAATCCATTGATAAATGCTGCTTCTGTCCTGTAGGATTCTCATGAAAACACTCTTACGATACTCACGCCCCACTGAAATCACCGTATCAAAATTTGCTAGCACCAAAATTCTCTGAACTTTTATTTGCAAAGTTGCCCATGACTTTTTTCGTATAAACTTAGCCACAGATGACAAACAATGGGAAACTAACTGAAGCAAAACTCCATAGAAACCCGTTTTTAATTTACATCTGTTTCATATACCTGCGATCTGCCATCGTTCAGCGATATAAAAAAACAGTAACACTTACGTTTCGAGATCTGCAATCTGATCTCTTCTTCAGGTAATAATTAACCTAACACATAATTACAAACTAACAAAAGATTAAGTGTATGTTTTTAGAGTTAGTGAAGTTGACACACCAATATGGTGGTTTTGATTCCTGACATAGGCGTGCCACAACGCTTTGTTATTATTTGTTTTTTTGCCTAGTTTGTAATTATGTATTAGGTTAGTTTATTTGCCTGAAGAAGAGATCAGATTGCAGATCTCGAAACGTAGGGTTACTGATTTGTTGTTTCACTGAACGATGGAAAATATCCAGAAAAATCCTGTTTTCCTTCACATCCTTCCATCGTAAAAAACAAACTTCAAACAAAAAGGTACCTGCGGTTAATAATAAATTGCCTTTAATCAATTAAAATTACGAGGTAACTTGGTGGATATTGCATAATCTGGAAAAAAATACTATTTCATATTTTTAAACCCTTCTGATTACTCTTCAATTTCGACCTGCCCCGAACATTAACACGACTGACATTTGATTTCATTGGTCACGGAAAATTTCTATTCTCAAAATGTCGTCATTAAAAAAATGTACTAATTTAATTGGGTTTTCACTAAATCGCGCATCATAATTGTTATTTCACATTATCTTTAGCTAACATAAGTCAAACAAGTCCATTGAAAAGCGAAATATTGTAATAGTTGAAATATTTTCTAAGCAAATAACAAAAATATAATATCTTATTTTTAGGACCCAAATTATATAATAGGAATTGGGAATCTATATAATAGTAAAAATGAATGTATTGTATGTTTGTCCTTTATGGAATGCGTGAAACTATTGGACCGATCATGGGGATTGAAAATGTTGTACGTATAATGTATTTTTCTTCCACGGAGAAGGTTTATAAGACTATGCCCCATCCCTTTCCCGAGTTCAAGGATTCCGCCCCCCCACTGGTTAAAACAGAAGATAACCCATAAGAAGATGGCATTGCACGCCAAACATATGTATAAGCGTACTTTCTTCAAAATTTTTAATCAAGCTGTTTTTCTTATGTGAAACATATATTACACTTATAGTTTTTTAAAGC
>NW_025786147.1:0-17344 GCF_021130785.1 Homalodisca vitripennis | reverse complement strand
AAAAAATAAAGCAATAAAAGTGCATGAGGTTTAACTATTTTAGTGCTAACGCCCTGTTATGCGGACATCTAAAAAATTATATATAAAGTGCCAACATTCTGTTTACAGGACGTTCTAAAAAGTACACTTAAAATAGCAACGTCTAGTTAACCAGAATTCACGAAAAAATCATTAAAAATTCAAAAATAAACTTTTTATTATTTATTCAGAAGCATTTTCTTATTTATAAAATACAGACAAACCTCTCACAAGACTAGAATTTACTATTTTTCTTGTGAATGACCTTTCGACAATGGCCTTTAGAACAAGAATTGAGACCAAATGTGGCTGATCCATTAACCGAGGTGTCCTGCCAGAGGTCCTGGAGGAAATACAAATTCTGACATGTATTTTGCAAAAAATCTAATGACATAGAGAACTATTGTATCTGTATTGCAACCAGCACACATACTGTAATAATTCCTGATATTTTGAAGTATTTCCCAATTCTTCATCACTTCACTGTGAGCTATTAAATTTATCCATCTTGAGAGTGCCATTAAGGAAGTGAGACATAAAGGAATGAATCAGTGTGTGTCCTAGATATCTATCAAGTAATGAGTTTGTGAGTCATAACTTTAATCAAAGTAAGTCATAAATATTAAATGACTAATTTGAAATTCATACTCTGTCACTACATTTGTTCATTAAGAGTTTTAAGAGGTATAATAAAAACCGTTTTTTGATATTATATTCAAGTAGGAGTTTGCTGGAAGTCAAATTATTTTTTCTAAGATTGGCAGTACTCTTGGTGAAAAAGGTTGAGCTGACCTGCTACTATTCTCAAAATCTGATAATACTTTCTGAAGAATGGTGTGCTTATTTCAATTTTTTTTCCATTTTTAATTTTCATTCAGATGACTCAGTGGCGTAACTAAGAGAGGAATGAAGCCCCAAAAAGCTCTAAAAAATCTAAAATATACATATAAGAGCAATCCAAATTGAGAAACGAGAAAAGGCCTGTGAAACTAAAAGGGTTATCATTGTTTTTATGGGGGAAATCTCAAGATCATTTCACTTCAGCCGGCTCTTATTATAAACATGTACAATACGGAAATGCTAGTACAATACTCAGTTAAAATTGCTACAATCTTGTTTTTGCTTATAAGAGAGATAGAGAATAATATCAAGGGAAAACTAGCAGTGTTAAAAAGTAACCTTGTGAATTAAATGACAAATTGGAAACATCGAATGTCACAGTGTACCCTTAGTGAATGAAGTACCTGCCTGAACTAAATAACTGGAAAAGAACAAACTACCGTTGTTTGTAATGGTTGGTTATCGGTCATGGACAGTGGCGTAGCGACAGAGGAGCGAGTGGAGCGACCGCTCCAGGGCGGGGGCGACAGGGGGGGCGGCGGGCGGGGCGGACGATAAAATTGCGGGAAGCAGCCCCTTCCATGCGCATCACGGCCGCGCAGTGTCTTTGTGTCAGTCAGTCTGTCATTGACCTTGGCTGAGACAAAAGGCGTCCGTACAGACCCACCGAGTGATTGACTTACTTCAATTTACCTTTGCGTAGTGATTGCAGATTTAGCGTTAGTGCAAAGTATTGATTATATTATTTATTTTTGTTTGTGATGTGATTTTTGTGGTGTTGATTTATTACCTTTGGTATATAATGTCAAAAAAACTAAGTGGTGCTGAGTATCGGAAACTAAGGTTAGAGAAAGGTCACGCAGAATATCTTGAACTTAAGAAAGTAAAGAAGTTATCTACCTACTTTTCGAGGGACACTTCAGTAGTTGCAGTTTCTCAAGAACCCACTTGTAGCTCACAAGTACCTACAAGCGATGAGGACTTGGAGCAAACACCTGTAGGCTTACCTGAAGATGCAGAAGACCACGTCCTTCTTCAGGAACCTTTTTCTAAGGTAGGCCTAGTTAAGAGCTGAAGGTACCGATTGCGAGTTGAACCTTAAAGAAAATGTAACAGCTGTTATAAGTTCTTCTGATAAGGGTAATTTTGAAAACACTCTTACAGCCGAACAAAAACGGCAAATAATAAAATTAGGCCCTCATCAGCCTAAAGGGCCATTTGCAAAGAATTAGAAGGGAGAAATAAAAATAGGGGGATTTGACGAGAAATGGTATTTTCAAAAGAATAAAGAAAAAACCAATTGAGAATAAAACGTAATTGGTTATGCTATTCAAACATCCTCAATGTGTGCTATTGTCAGCCATGCTGGATTTTTCAATATGGCCTATACTGATGTGGGATTTTCGAAAGGTACGTCTGATTGGGCACATTTAGGTCGAAACATAAAATTACCATGGAGAAGATTCGCAAAGTCATGCAATTGCGTGTGAAATATACTATCGCTGGCAGTTAGGCCTACCCAGTTGATAGTGAGAATCTGGAGGAGATTAAAAAAGCCACTGATTACTGGAGACAAGTTTTAAGGCGAGTGGTGGGACGTCATTATTACGTTAGCTACAAACGACTTACCACTGAAAGAGCACAGATTGTGTAATGACGATGAAGATTTGCAACTAAATCGAAAGGAAATTTCCTTGAGATAATACATATGCTAGCAAGATATGACCAGGGTCCTTGCAGATTTAATTAAGTTACCAAAAACGTAGTGTTAACTACCTTAGTCCCCAGATTCAAACTGAGCTGATCAACCTGATTTCCAAAGAGATAAAAAAAGAAATCAAGGAAGAAATGAAAAAAGTCCCTATGTGTCTATTATCTTTGATACAACTCAAGATATAGCGAAAAACCGACCAGCTGAGTACAGTGTTTTCGTTATATAAAGATAAAAACTGACGAAGGCGACAGGCCAGTACAACTCGTCATAGAAGAAGCGTTCGGGGGCTTTTTGGAAGTGGAAAGCCAGAAATCAGAATACTTATCAAATGTTGTTTTCAATATCATAGAGAAGTATTCAGATATATCTAAAGTTCAAGGGCAAGGCTACGATGGAGCCGCTAATATGAGTGGTAAATATTTCAGGCCTTCAAACAAGAATAAAACAAAAAAAATCCTGCAGCTAAGTATATTCACTGTTGTGCTCATACCCTTAACTTGGTAATCAACGATTCAGTATCAAACATTCCTGAAAATCAGAACCTTTTTTTGATAAGGTTCAAAGTCTTTATGTATTTTTTAAAAACTATATCAAGATGGGCACTGTTGGACTAAGTGGGCTATGTTACAAAAAAAACCTTAAAGAAAGTGTGTCCAACAAGGTGGACCTTCAAGAAATCAAGCCGTCGACGCTCTTCGATGTGGTTATTTTGACATAATGAAAGTACTGATTTTCCTAACGTTAGAAGGTAAAGACCAAGAAGAAGTAAACCAAGCTAAATCACTTTTGAAAATATTTTGAGCAGTTTCCTACAGTAATATTGATAGTTATTGAAAGTGTGTTGCTTGAAACTATGGACATAATTTCTAAAAAACCTTCAAAGTTACCGAAGAAGACTTGGAACACGCAACAAAAATGCTCGTAAATCTCAAAACAAAAATTAACAAACTTAGGAATGAGTGGCAAACAGTTAAAGCAGATGCAACTAAGCTTTTGTTTGCAATGGAAAGTTGTACCACATTTCATTGACTCAAGAACAAAAAAGAAGACAAGAATGTTTGATGAAGTGCAAGTTGATGACCCTATTAAAGACAATGAGAAACGTTTCTGGGTTGAGGTGTTCAACCGTAGCCTTTGACATAATCACAACACAGCTGACAGAGCGTTTTGAGGCTGTTACTCACATTACTAGTAGTTTCCAATGTCTGAAGCCTTCTTTTTTAGTTGGAGCAAGTGATGAAGAAATCTTAGAATCAAGCAAAATTTTGATATTAAACTACCAAGATGACGTCTCCCTTAACTTAGGTCCACAGCTTGGTAAGGCTAACAACTTGTTTTTTAAGTCGCGTGGGAAAAACTCAAAAGTAGGCTATAAGGGATCTTGCAGATACTTAATAGTGCGTGCTCAAGTTGGTTCCAGCTTTCCAGATGTTGTGAATGCTTGTTTGATTTTTTTTGACACTACCTGTTACAACTGCAAGTGCAGAGAGGTCATTTTCAAAACTTAAACTGATAAAGAACTATCTTCGCAGCACCATGTCCCAAGAACGTCTGGTGCCTTGGCAACCATATCTATAGAGCGCAGCAGAGCCAGGCACATCAACTTGGACGACACAATAACACAGTTTGCTAGCATGAAGTCACGAAAGAAGATTAGTTAAGATAGTAATATGCGAGTTGGTTTTGTAACTACTTAACTACTATGTTCCACGTTTTAGATAATGTGCTCAAATTTAAACTAGGGTTTTCAATACATATTTATTAAATATATTGAAATCTGTACCTCATTCCAAACCCTATGGAATTGAATTGAGATTTAAATACATATTTGCTATACACATAAACTAGGTCTCTTACAAGGAACAAAAACTTTATAAAGAATAGTAGACTGTAAGTTATTATAAAAAAATGATGTTTGGTCAAAGACGCCTTACATTGCTTGATGAAATGATGGCCAAGAAACGTTTGTTACGGTAGTGAGGTGAACTGTCGGCACTGATTGATTCATGTAGGTAAAAGTTGGGGAAGGGGCGCCAGCGACTGAGTCGCTCCATGGCGCCAAAATCCTCACTACGCGACTGGTCATGGAATAACCTTACTGGCAGAACAGATGGAGCTAATGAAGTCCCCGATACAATTTTGGAGCCACTTCCAACAAAACTTCAGATCTCTGCCACTGATTTTTTTCAGATCCTTGATTGTACCTGTACTCGAGTATGCTACACCCATATGGTGAGTGCCCTTACCAAATTGGCCATATCAAAATGTTCTAAGAAATCCATGTACGTTTTATTAAACTTCTGGAGTGGAGACTTTTTTTGTTCTCCTTATAAATTACACTTAGTCCTATAAGGACCTTTGCACTGCTTCCGGGAGTGACAGGATATTCTCCAGTTAAAGCAGGCAGGGGGTTGCACATCCTTATGTTGAGGGTAGCAAGAACCTCTGAAAACTTTGAGAAGAAACCCCACCAATATCCAACAATAATCTCCCGCAGTAGACTAGACCTATTGAATTACCCTTGCACTCCAGAATCTTGACATTTGCAGTTAGTGATGTGCCACTCCTGTATCCATAAGGTTACCCAGATTTAAGTGACACATTGGTTTTTGTTTATCCCAGTTGTAGATTCAACTGGAAGGTTTAAACCAGCCAGAAGTGATCCCTGCTGGGTAAGGGGGGGGGTGGAGACTTGGTTATGGGCACCTCAAGACCCCTGTCGCTGCTTTGGAGTGGCTCTATTAGTTGCAGTACCCCGCAGTTGAGGCGCAGGATCTCTGATCTCGAACTGCTCTTTAAATTGGTGAACGGTTCTGATAATACTTTCTGAAGAATGGTGTGTTTATTTCAATTTTTTCCATTTTTAATTTTCATTCAGATGACTCAGTGAGCGTAATTAAGAGAGGAATGAAGCCCCAAAAAGCTCTAAAAAATGTAAAAATATACATTATAACAGCAATCCAAATTGTATAAAATAGAGTAGTTAAATGTTTTACTTTGAATTCAGCTTATCTAATATTATTTAGATTTGGAATAATTATTCAGTAACACTCCCCCCCTCCGTTGTGGTGTGCTCTTCAATCAGATTCATCCCTCCCTCAAAGCCAATTCCTAGTTACACCACTGAGAAGACTTGATGAATTAAAGCAAAATGTCAGATGAATCACCTTTCACAATTTATTCAATATCCAATTTCTCGAGGCTATTTTCTCGTTTTCGTCATGGTTACCCATAAGACCAATTTGAAAATATTCACTAATGCTTAGCCAAATCTCATAGAGTGACATGCACCATCATCTAACTCAGTGTTGCCTATATAGAAATGAAGGTTTATGCAAACTGTTAATTATGTAGGTCAGTTCATTCTCGGGACAGGAACAGAGACAGAAATGAAATTTTGCCAGCCCTTCGAATGTTAGGCTTCACTAACACTCGCCAATAAATCGTTAAAAGTTGAATACATCAGTAATTAATTTTTGAACTGAGATTACATAAGATGGTGAGTCCCTGCTAATGTGATAGTCCCAAATGCATGGTTTAATGATGCATGGCACCACACATTGGTCTCCAGGATGTGACAATAAGAACGTTTGGTGTACTAGACCAAGTTGGGTACAACAGATGTGGTGGGTTGTATAAAAAAGCATAGTTCATCCAAGTTTGGTGCATATAAGTTAAGTCTAAGAAAGATTCACTCAAAACAATATAATTCTGCAGTCCATTTCAAACAGTGAGAATGAATGGGTTTAAATTAGAAGATCTTGCTATTAATAGAACCTTATGTTTTTCAGACCACGTTTGAAACATTAAAATGCAGTGCCAATTCAATGCCAGAATATTTAAATATAATCTGTGCGTCATCCAAGCTATTACATCTAATATCCTCATATCAAAAGCTTAATCATCACAAATAGTTGTCAGATTACAAGAAATTAAATGTAATGATACAGATCTTAATGTTTCCAGACCATTTAGGCCTTAGGTTGCGTAAGCAAGAGACATAAAAATGTAATCAGTTTTTACATAAGTAATTAGTATTGTCTGTGCTGTCAAATGTGCGATGTACTTGGAGTGTTAGTTCAAAGTGGAAGTATTGGTGATAGGGACTAGCAATCATGCGTGCATTGTTAAACTCAGCAAAGTTTCACTCAGGAACTGAATGTGAGTATTTCAAGCTTAAAGCATTATAATTTGTTATACTAAGTTAAGCAGTATGCAAGTCTTTACTTGAATCAAGTGATCTGTTACTCCATATTTTAGTTAGTTGAATTAATGAGCCAACAGGTTCTTTTAAACATTGTATCGTCTGTCAATCTACGGAACAGACAAGGATGCAATTTATTGTTCTAAGCCATGATAGAAAGGTTCTAGAGACTTGAAACTTGTACATAGAAGTTTCTCTTGGTCTAAGAAAGAACTCTATTGGTTTTGGGATTATAGTGTCAAAGGGCAGCAAAGTTAACTCTTTGATTTTTTTATGTTCTGTAGGGTCCTTTGCTACTCTGTTGTATTGGTTTTATTTTCAAAAAATTAATTTGCTTAGACTAGCATTTCTTCTCGAGATAGTGATTTGATTTTGAAATTTATGTTTGGAAATTACCAGTACAGGTACAGTTAGCTAGTAACAACTCTTATACATTATGTACAATGCAAGAGTATGCAACATCATACGCCGCATATACATTGTAACATGTTTCTTTGAGATTACATTCAAAATAGATCATTTCATTCTTGAGATGTCCTACAGATAGACAGACGGACAATCAATCATACAGAATACAAATGTTTACATCCCTTCAGCAGACAAATAGAGTCGTCCTACTGAGTGATTGACTTCTATGACGCTGAGCCAAATCCCATAGATACACGTGCACCATCATAGAACTCGTTCTTGTCTATATAGAGATAAGGAATCATGGAAAATTGAATGTCTACAGATGAATTCTTTCTCGATGTATGTTATGGATGGTTAGGCTACCTGTGTCACAATGGCACATATGATTCCAAAATATCATATGATTTTTACATAGTTTGTTTACAAATTTATTTATTCTGGAATTTTCTTATTCCCATTATGATTATCCTCAAGACCAATGTTGAAATGGTCATTAATGCTCAGCCATATCCCATAGTAGTAACATAAATATCATTGAATTTGATGTGCCTTTGTAGAAATAATGCTTCATGCAAAATTTCAAGAATATAGGAAAGTCCGTTTTCAACTTTCCAATAGACAAAAAACAAATCCAACTTTTATTGAGCTACAAGAGTCACAGAGTCAGTATTTCCTCCTTTTTTTAAAGCCCTTTAAAATCTCTGTGTTGAAGATTATACTGGACATTTTTGGTGAGACAAAACCTTTACTACTTCTTCAGAATATCACACACATACACTTTCAACTTTTTCAATTCTAATTTTCCCCAAAGACATCAGTGTTCAACTCCAAATTTGAATTTTGTATTAATACATTTTGAACGTATTTGAACATTTCCCATTTTATGAATTTTAATTAAATTTATTAACGATATCCAAAAATAGCTGAAACTAAAAACCATCCCATGAGTGAAAATCTTGCTGTTCTACCTACTACCTGGCATATCATTGTATAAAATTAATTATGTATTTGTAACCTAACTTAAATTTGTAATTCTCAATTCCCATATTTTATATACTGTACCAGAACAACAATTATAATTTTATATTTTTTATAGATTATTAGATTATTTATTATGATTAGAACACAATGTAAGTTGTTCTTAGAAGAGTTTCCTTATAGCATTATTCCATGGCCAATCTGTGATTTTATAGGAAGGTTAGAATGAAGTTCTTGTAGCAGTTATTGTGCAAATAGATTTGATTCTCTTTAGGACAAGCAGAACTGATCCAAGTTTTTTTTACAGAGAATGTTAAAGTGATAATGCTAAGAAAGACAATCATTAAGTGTCAGTCCCAGACTGTGTAGCCTGTACTCTTTGAACATTTTGCGAACCTGATGTATGTTCTCTGTATCTTACAAAGGTGTAATATAAATACTCTTTGCGGTGTTACTCTAACTAGATCATTAGAAATACAAATTATTTGTGCAAGCTAAGTGCAATACATGTGTTAATTTCAAGTTGTTCTACAGTGTTGTTACTAGACAATAGAACTGTGTTCTCACCATACATAACAGAGTAGGTGTGAAGGAAGAGATAATATGGAGTCTTCCATAATATAAACAAAACAGGGACCCAATATAGAGTCCTATGGAAAACCTCTTTTCATGCTCACTTGGCTTTGATTTTCTTACCTTCATTTTTCCAACTCTAGTTTACTTAATTTCTACATTTTGATATATTTCTATCAGGTAGCCTTCAAACCATTTATATTTCATAGTCACAGAGTTTTAAATTATGTATATATTGAACAAAAATTGCTGAGAAATTAAGTGTTTAACCAAATCTATTAAAACAGAGCAATAATGGTTGATCTTCCTGGAATGGAAACTATGTAGTCTTTTAAGAAGCAATTTATTGCTTTATGTGATCAAAGCAATCTTAAAAGAACTATTTTTTCCATTAATTTGGAGGGAAACTGGAAACCAGAGAAATAGGTCTATAATTAATTGTTAACTTCTGTTTTGTGAGTTTTGTAAATTTGTTTGTGCAATGGATACAACTTAGAAAGCTTTATGCAATTTTGATAGAAATATATCTAACAAAATAGGCTTATTGATTAGATTAGTCAGAGGAATGTAGACTTTGTTTTATAGAATTTGATTGATCAGATTAGTGAGAGGAATGTGTGTAAGTTTGGTTTTTGCAGAATGAGAGCACTTTTGAACTTATTTTGTCAATACCTGTATTCATTCAGAATATTTTTTTAAGTTCTTTAACTGATGGTGAAATGTTAACTTGTCTGTAATGTTGGTAATTTATTTAACCTGGAGGGAACATCAAAATTTTAAAGTTACTTTGTATGATTAGAACAATGAACATTCCATAACCTTGACCTTCTGATCTAACTGATCTATCAGGGCAGAAATTGACTTATGGTATCAATCTAAGTATTCTTGTTGTTGTCAAAACAGGTTCTTTTTATGTAAAAAGATCCAAGAGTTTCAGTGAGAAATGTTATTTTTCCACTAGCAATAATAGATCATTCACATTTAGGTTTTTGACAATACAAACCCCATTGTTGTTAATGGAAATCTCCTCCCATTACATAATTTAATAATCATGGTTGAAAGATGCCTTTGGAGGGCAGTAGACACTAAGGAGAAATATATCTCTTTTTCTATACCTATTTTGACCTGAAGCAAAAAATGATTTATACTTTAAAACACTGTTTCATTGGCAAAGTAGTAGTGCTTATAAATTGCAACGCCTGTCTTAGTACGCTTCTCTCTGCAGTAAGCTGTGATCAAGTATGTTGTGTTGGAAAGCTTGGTGTTTATTGTAGCAAAGTCTAATCCATGTCCTGACAAATATCTAGGTTATAATAGAACAAGAAATGATTGTTTGTAAACTTTATTTCCTGCCCTCTACATTTTGGTGAAATATGACTAGTCTTCTCTTTTTTGTTTTGATTTGGCATGATTTTTTTATTTAAAATTTCTTTTTGATTGACAAAACTGGTTACATTATCACAATTGTTTAAGGGCAGTCTGACATTGAAAAAAAATTTTTTTTGGGGAATTTTGGTTTTTTATTTATTAATATTCTTTAGAATTTTCTCTTTAAAATGGTATATAATATACCTTATTTACTATAATATTAACCTTATATAAAAAATATATATATAAAGGCTTGCAACTGTTGTTTGGCGTTGAGCACCACTCCTTATAGTAAAACAACAATCTATAAAATAGATATTAATTGGTTTTGTTATGTTGGTACTGTTTTGCTTTTAGTCTGGTTTTAGCTGATATCACACACTGTCAGCAATATGACAGATGTCATCTGTTGTTATTATTTTATGTTGGAGGTTATTGTGAAGTTTTGAAATACTGTGTTTTGTGATTTGCAAGTTTCCCTGTTGTTTTTATTTGTAAAGGAGTTTATTGTAATTGAATGTAGATTAAAATGGGTAATAAGAAGAGAGTAGGGAACTAAGAAACTATGTTACAAGAAGAAGGACTGTTGTTCGTAGCAAGAAAACAGTAGTAACTTCAGGTAATGAAGAGGATAGGCCTAGAACACCCAAAGTTTGTTTCCACATCCAATGAGAAATTGAGCCCTAACCTAGCCTGCTATGATAATTCAACTGATACCTTACAGTATGACATAGTAAACATTGTACAGCTAGTAATCAGTTTTGAAAGATGTTGCAGTGTGTAGGGTTTGTCATGGCAACCTATCATTTAGTCGAAAACCATTAGCAGGGCTCGCAGTACAAATTTCCGTCTCCTGTAGCTGTGGCATGACAAAAGCTTTTGACAACTGTCCCAAAGCAACAGATATTAGGCCTAGGCCTATTGAGGCACCAAGCAAATAGTTCACAATGCTACTATGACTTGAACCTAAGGTTAGTATACCGGCTTGCGTGTAATAGGAAAGGGCTATACTGCTGCCCAAACTCTTTGCGGCATGATGAATTTACCCGCTCCGCCCAGCAAGTTCAATCAACATGAACAGTTTTTGTCCAGCCATGTAGAAAGTGTGTGTGAAAACTCTATGAAGAGAGCAGTGACAGAAGCAGTTATTGAAAATGGAAATTCTAATGACTTATGTGTTGCGGTTGACGGAAGCTGGCAAAAGCGAGGCCACACCTCGCTAAATGGCGTTGTCACAATTACTTCAGCAGATACGGGTAAAGTAATAGATATTTATTCAATGTCAAAATACTGTAACTGCCCTCAGAGAACAAGCAACCAACACTTAGAAATATGCAAGGCAAATTATGTAGGTAGCAGTGGAGGTATGGAAGCTGAAGGTGCGACTGCAATGTTCAAAAGATCCGAGACTAAATACGGTGTTCGCTATGTGGAGTACCTTGGAGATGGTGACTCCAATGGCTATGCAGCAGTTTGTGGCAGAAGCACCATATGGCCCAGATGTGTCCATTCAGAAGTTGGAATGTGTAGGACACGTCCAGAAGAGGATGGGGGACAAGAATAAGGGACTTTATCATGAAAAATAAAGGCTTGAAAGCTTTCTGACGGAAAATCTCTTTCTGGGAAAGGTAAGGCTAACAGGGAAGGCGATCCAGCAAATCCAAATATACTATGGACTAGCCATCCGTAGGAAATACACACAGCGTGGAAGCCATGAGGCGAGCAGTTTGGGCGTTTGTGTACTGTCATGTTCAGTCTACTAACGATACGCCTTTACATATTTTATGCCCAGACCACCGAAGACACATGGTGTAAGTATAACAAAGCCGCCAAAGAAAAAACTAAATATGACCACAGCCAGCATTTTCACCTCTCACCTGTTCTAATGAAAGCAATCAAACCTATTTTTAAATCTTTGTGCAGCCTAGAACTACTCAGAAAAATGTCTCAAAGGAAAATCTCAAAATCCTAATGAGTCTATGAATAATGTCATTTGGGCTCGGCTCCCTAAACGCACCTTTGTTACACTAGGTGCTCTTAGGGCTAAGTGTCTATGAGGCAGTCCTATCATTCAATGATGGGTACAGCTCCAAAGTGAAAGTTTTAGAGCACATTGGGCTAGAACCAGGACTGAATATGCGGTTAGCTTTAAAACGTCTCGACACCCAGCGGATTCGCAATGCAGATAAAGCGGCTACCGACATTGAAAAAAAAATCAGGCAATCAAGGACTTTAGCCAAAAGGAAGCTGGAGGATCTGTATCAAGAAGCAGAGGATCCAGACAACCCTTCCTACAGTGCAGGCCATCATTAAACCAAGGTATGAGTCCAAAATATGCTACCTTCTTGCTTTTTCTTGATTTGCCGAAACTTGTTATTTTTTAACTTTGGGGCCCTATAACTCAAAAAACTACTAGGCCTACCCCAGTCAAATTTTTATACAGTAATTCTACTTACTATTGCCTAGTTCCCCTCATGGGAATTTATAAATATCTCTTGTCAATGAGGCACAGTAAACATTTTTACTTATAAAAAAGTTAGTTAAAAACAATAAATTATAAAAAAAAAAATTATAACTTTTTAATTTTTTTTTTCAAATTTAAAAACCTCATGATAAGACCTAGATTATAAGCTATTTAATAAGTAAAATAAAAATCAGGACTCTATCTATAACCATTACAGAGATATAGGTTCCCAAGTTAACATTATGTTCTTATGGAGGTCGGACTGCCCTTAAAGTATTTTGGTCTAAAAATGTGAATTTAACTCGTGGAGTAACGTTTGTGCCTGGATTTCGTGGCTGGGTGTGGGCGGATCTCCATATTGTGAGGGCATTACCAGCATGATTGGTAGACAGGTATTGGTAAAGTTGAATTTACATTACTGTAATTAAAAAAAAGAATATTACAGTTTTAGTAATCGAGGAAATGTAAATATTTTGAGTTTGTTGAACTACATTCTCATAAATTGGTCTTTGTTTAGCATATAAAGAAGGAGTTTACACAATTTTTTCGTGGATTATACTGTCAACAGATGTTTTCTGGATAATAATTCTCTGATTTTCATCAAAGGGCTTTTATACTTTGCTTTCTATAGAGAAACATAGAAATGATTTCTCCCGCCCTTATTTGAGAAATACACTTTGGTCAAAGACTTCATTCTATTAGTCAAAATCTTTGTAGGTACTTTGTATTGAGATAGGAAACAGGATTTTTTTTAATACTTTGTATTATATTTACATGTACTGTCACGTTAACTTGATCTCGATGATGCAGTTGTTTTTGCAAAGCTTTAGAGAAGCACTTCGTACAGAGTTCATTAGTTTTCAAATAGGTTACTGTAATTTTTATTTCTGAATAACTAAGTTAACTGTTTAGCTCTCTTTCAACTCTCAGTTTTTTAATCAGATCTCATTTTATTTTTTATTTTACTATTCAAATATTTTTGCAAGCTTGGTTCGAATTATTTCATTTTCATAAGATGGAATTTATTTATTGTTTCAGTTTGAGAAATTTACGGTTGAATTTCGGCTTTTAAGTTCAATTTTAGCATGTAAAGTTGTTTCAATTTAAGTTATCGTTCAATTTATTTCTGAGTCCACTATAATGCGTACACACACATATACAAAGACACAAATCTATTAATTCAGTAATAAAATGTTACTCCAACAATATTAACAGTAACAAATGTGTTAGTAGTAACAAATTGTTGTTACAGTCAATTTTGTTATTTTATAATTAAAATTCTCAGTGCAGTAACAATCTTGTTACCTCTGCCTTTATAATCCAAGAACCAAGAATCAATTTACATTGTATAAGAACTCAACCTAGGTTTTTCTTGATTATCGAAGTTTTCCCTAAGAAAAATATTGATTGTCAGTCGCACTAATTTTGATGGGAGGATATCAAAAAGGTTACAAGAATATGAGAAGATAATTGTACAAATTAACTCCTAGACTATTACCATATCTGCCTGCTTTGCTGACGTCAAACGAAAAACATTCCTCTAAATAGTACCTATCAGATTACATATCAAAACCTCACAGTGTTTGATCACGAATGCCTCGTGCCTCCAATAATCGGTGCGGCAGTATCTACGTTACCGCAGCCCTGCACTGCCAAACATTATATTCAGTTCATCATAAAAATAATGGAATAAATATAAATTTAATAAGTGGAGCCGATTACAGAACGAACTACTTAAGATATTTATAAATAGCCGACAATTAAACCAATGAGAATTATTATTTAAAAAGTATAAAAGTTAAAAAACCATTCTTCCCGTATTAGAAGAATCATTCATTCCACATTCAAAGAACATAATAGTTAACAATATATTTCCGCTGAAAACAAACATATATCCTTAAACAATCTATTAAAGAGAATTTTTTAAATCACATAAATTAAATTGACAAGTTACCATAGTATTGTTTATTTTTTCTGATGTGTAACTGATAGGTATTGTCTAGTGGATAAAAAGATTAAAGATTGAAAGAAATATAAATAGACATCTCTTTTCATAAAAACAACCATTTAACCGTGTTTCCTTCCACTAAATAATTTGATGTTAACAAAAGCAAAAACAGCAGTGAAAATTTAAAGAATTAAATACTTGCCGGTTATGATGCCTCGTGATAGCAATTAAAATATAACAACCGATCGGAATGAAATATCCCGATGTTTGTTCAGGGGTAAATTTTTGATGCTATATGGAAACAGCTGATCTTTTTTCTTGTGATCAGCTGAAACAAGTGGAGCGCGGCGTTTCTCAACAGCTGTGGTCAATTCTTATGTTTTTTGTTTTGAGTTGGAAGAGGGGAGCTGACATGATTGGCTCAGTGGAGTTACTCTTATTGTGTGTTATTAGCCTAGCCTAGCCTCTTTCAGATGTTCCGATAGATTACAAGTTTGGTTTGTTAATCGTGAATGTAGTTGTTATTATTTTCGCCCGTCTTAAAACAGTGAAATGTAAGTAATGTACTTGAAATATATGGATAGCTTTAATTGTATGTAAAAAATTATCGTTATGGACAATCCTAACAGCCATTTTTATGTTCATTGACCAACATCGAATTCTATTGTCCACCTTCAATTAATTATCTTATTACTTCATTCTGTAGACCCAGTTTAGATATACTGGAGAATAACATAAAAAAACAATAGTAATGTGATTGAAATAAAAAATAAAATTTCTTTGTGGGTTTAGGCAGAATTAATTTGATTGTGAGGTTACCGTTTTCCTTCTCATCCATGCAGCTTTTTGTCCCACAGCCATTTTACACCATTGTATAAAGATAATACAAGATGAGTCCAAAATAATTTTTATTGAGCTACCCCAGCACTCAGGTACCAAATGTCATGATAAATATATACTTTACCTATTTACAACATTATTTGTTTTTTTATGAACAACGCTTAAAAAGTAAATAAGGGTACAAAATACAATTATTAACAGAAACCAAAAATGGTAGGCAATGTTATAGAAACAAAAAGAAAACCTAGAAAAATGAATGGGCTGGACACTAATATTAACCATTATCCAAAAAAAAATCTGTCTGCGACTGCTGTGGTAACATAACATAAAATATATCCCTAAAGGTGTTATTCCGGTTAGTAGTTATAGGCCTAATAAAGCCGTGGTACCCACCTACCACAACCAACATCATCGATATTACATGATTATTTAAATTACGGAATAAAAAAGTTTAACCAAATAACATTTTTAGTTATTTTAATAATTATAGTGTAGAGCTGCTATGTTTTTATATCTAAAAACAGTGATAGATTAGAAATTCTAAAAATAAAATTAATCTGATAGTTATTTTCATGTTTATTTAATGTAGATAAACAATCAATGTAAATCATTACTTACACTTTACTATTTTATGAAGGATAAACATGTTTTTTGACAACACAAAATAAAGCAGTGTTCATAGCCATTGTAACTTTTGGCCAAATTACTCAAATAATTTCAGTCTAAGTTAATTTTTAAAAAGAATATTTTTCTGTTGATCATAGTACATTAAAAACAGCAAGCAATAATGTACAATAAACTATAATTAGAAACATTTTTGTATTAATTTGTTTAGATATTTCTAATTGATAATTCTTAGGTATCTGTTTGCTAATTGTAGTGGCCGCTTATTATACTGCAGCCAATAGGACCAAAAAAAAAAGATTAGAGTACAATACACAGAGTTTTTAACATCAATAGTTAAACAATCAAATATAAAAATCTTTAATAATTTATTAGTAGTTGGAATTAAGTCTGTTACTATCAATAAATTTTTAATAAAAATATAAATAACTAACATCAACTGTAAACACAATTTTGAACTCTAACTGCAATATTGTAATTTTAAAAGTGACTTTCTTCTATAAAAATACTGTTTCCATCACAATCCTCCCATAATCAAAGAATACATGGACTCTAAACCAAGAAATGGTAAAAATTAATAGTAGACCTAGTACCTTTACAAAGTAAATTATAAGTTTGTTTTAAAGATGACAAGACAGTGTATTATGCTGGCTTATGAAGATGGATTGGAATGGTGCTGGAATAATTCCTGAATATGTGAAAGGAAATTTGTGGGTAATAAGAAACAAAGACTATTGTGACTTGGAGTAGCAAAAACTGGGTCATGTTTTTAATTGTATGATAGCTGTTGGCCTAATTCCAGTAAGAAAAATAACTTTAATGTTTATTTGATTGCAGACATGTTTTCGGATTTTGTATCTTTTAGAGTTTCTGTTTTTGACTATGTCACAAAAGTGAATATTATTATTACATAGAAAATTATAATATGAAATGAGTTTATAGATCTAGGTAATTTTTAATGACTCAAATAAGACTTGTGTGATCGATAACTCTTCTAGAATTTTGACCTCATAAGGTAAACTTCTGGTTATGAAGGTTATTGGCTGGTAATGTATACACCAATCCATAGAAAGCGCGTCATAAGAACTAAGTACACTAATGGACCATTCTTGGTAATGTGAAAAAGGGTTAAGGCCCCAAGCTAAGACATGTTATTGAACACCAATTTTAATGTACTGTACCCCTTAGCTTTGAGCAAGAAGAATTGTGAATAAGTGGAAGAGGGAAGTAAAGTCGCATTATGGAAGAGAACTAAAAACAGTACAAAATGATTCATAGATCCTGCCTTGAGGAGGAAAAGTAGTTTGTAACATTGTAACCTACAAAATAGAAAAAAAGAGACTTCTGAATCAGGGAACCACC
>NW_025786146.1:0-18005 GCF_021130785.1 Homalodisca vitripennis | reverse complement strand
CAAAAATTTCACCTGTGATTTAGTACAAAAGTATAACATGTGGCATTTCTATAACATAGAATAAGTTCTCTTTTACACCAAGCGCGTACTATTTGCATGGGGTCCCAAACACACACCACAAAATTCCCTGTGACTATTGGTAGCTAAAGTGTGCCATGTCCCCCATTTCTATAACTATAGAATAAGTTCTCTTTTACTACCAAGCGCGTACTATTAGCATGTGGTGACACACACACCTCAAAATTCACCTGTGACTATTGGTAGCTAAAGTGTGCCATGTGGCCATTTCTATAACTTTTAGAATAAGTTCTCTTTTACTACCAGCGCGTACTATTAGCATGGGGTGACACACACACACACAAAATTCACCTGTGACTATTGGTAGCTAAAGTGTGCCATGTGGCCATTTCTATAACTATAGAATAAGTTCTCTTTTACTAGCAAGCGCGTACTATTAGCATGTGGTGGCACACACACCTCAAAATTCACTTGTGACTATTGGTAGCTAAAGTGTGCCATGTGACCATTTCTATAACTATAGAATAAGTTCTCTTTACTACCAAAGGGCGCGTAATATTAGCATGTGGTGACACACGCACCACAAAATTCACCTGTGACTATTGGTAAGCTAAAGTGTGCCATGTGGCCATTTCTAAAACTATAGAATAAGTTTCTTTTACTACCAAGCGCGTACTATTAGCATGTGTGACACACTGTAAGGGTTCAATTTTATACCCCGTTTTTTTGTTTTTAAAATATAGAAAATGTTTTATTTTGACAAGTAAAATGTGTTGATTTATTTTCGTCGATAGTCGCCCGGTCGTCGTAGCCCCTTCCATTAAAAGGGGAGTTGATTTGAGGTTAGGGAACCTCTCTACTCGGAGCATTGCTGTAGCCGGAGCTCCGATGTGGCCGCTGCAGCGTCTGCCGACAGACGACGAAACGCGTTTTCTGCGCATGACCGGCTGGCGGTCTTACTTATACAGCCGACCCGACAAGGGACAAAGAGTTTTTGCTTGCTAACGCGTTGGAGTGAAGCCAATTCGAGGAGAAGAGTTTTCGCTTGCGGACGTCGGTTTATGAAGTCTGAATTTCGAGTCGAGGAATACGAGTGCCCTGTACGAGAGAATACGCAGTCGGCATATATCGTCTTTTGGTGAGCCACCCCGAATTGTAATCATTAAGGGAATTTAAAACAGAAAAGAATATTGAATGTTGAATATAAAAACTAGTGCTGATTAGTTAATCTTGAATTCTACGGAATCTTTTGAAAAATTAATAATTCGGTTTCGTAGTATAGGTTATCTCGTTTTTGTTGAAAAGTAGAGTATCTATTAAATATAGGTTATATTACCTTTCACTACCTTTTCCTAGTTTGCAAACGCGTATTTTGCATCCTATAAGCCGCGTAGGCTTGTTATCCTATTCCTAAAATTAATAATTCAGTGCGTAGGATAGGTTAACAGCAGCTTATAGGTATTGCGGTTTGTGCCAGTAGCGTATCTATTCATTATAGGTTACACTACCCTTCACCACCTTTCCTAGTTTGCAAACGCATATTTTGGGATCCTATAAGCCGTGGTAGGTTTGCCGTTCCTATTCCTAAAATTTTTAATTCGGTGCGTAGGATAGGTTAAGACCAGCTTAATAGGTTAATCTCGTTTAGTGACAGTAGGTATCTATTAAATATACGATCTATAAACCCTTCACTACCTATCCAAATTTGCAAACGCATATTTTGCATCCCATAAGCCGTAAGGTTTGTTATCCTATTCCAAAATTAATAATTCCAGTGCGTAGGATAGGTTAACAGCAGCTTATAGGTTATTGCGGGTTTGTGCCAGTAGCGTATCTAATTCATTATAGGTTACACTACCCTTCACTACCTTCCTAGTTTGCAAACGCGTATTTTGCATCCTATAAGCCGCGTAGGGTTGTTATCCCTATTCCCTAAAATTAATAATCAGTGCGTAGGATAGGTTAACAGCAGCTTATAGGTTATTGCGGTTAGTGCCATAGCGTATCTATTCATTAAGGTTACACTACACTTCACTACCATCCTAGTTTGCAAACGCGTATTTTGCATCCTATAAGCCGCGTAGGTTTGTGATCCTATTCCTAAAATTGATAATTCGGTGCTTAAAGGATAGGTTAAGACCAGCTTATAGGTTTAAACTTGTTTAGTGACAGTAGGGGTATCTATTAAATATAGGTTCTATTACCTTTCACTACCTATCCTAGTTTGCAAACGCGTATTTTGCATCCTATAAGCCACGTAGGCTTGTTATCCTATTCCTAAAATTAATAATCCAGTGCGTAGGAGAGGTTAACAGCAGCTTATAGGTTATTGCGGTTAGTGCCAGTAGCGTATCTATTCATTATAGGTTACACTACCCTTCACCACCTTTCCTAGTTTGCAAACGCATATTTTGCATCCTATAAGCCGTGTAGGTTTGCCGTCCTATTCCTAAAAAAAATTTTTAATTTCGGTGCGTAGGATAGGTTAAGACCAGCTTATAGGTTATCTCGTTTAGTGACAGTAGAGTATCTATTAAATATACGATCTATTACCTTTCACTACCTATCCTAGTTTGCAAACGCATATTTTGCATCCTATAAGCCGTATAGGTTTGTTATCCTATTCCTAAAATTAATAATTCAGTGCGTAGATAGGTTAACAGCAGCTTATAGGGTTATTGCGGTTAGTGCCAGTAGCGTATCTATTCATTATAGGTTACACTACCCTTCACTACCTATCCTAGTTTGCAAACGCGTATTTTGCATCCTATAAGCCGCGTAGGCTTGTTTTCCTATTCCTAAAATTAATAATTCAGTGCGTAGGATAGGTTAACAGCAGCTTATAGGTTATTGCGGTTAGTGCCAGTAGCGTATCTATTCATTATAGGTTACACTACACTTCACTACCTATCCCAGTTTGCAAACGCGTATTTTGCATCCCATAAGCCGCGTAGGTTTGTGATCCTATTCCTAAAATTGATAATTCGGTGCTTAGGATAGGTTAAGACCAGCTTATAGGTTATCTTGTTTAGTGACAGTAGAGTATCTATTAAATATAGGTTCTATTACCTTTCACTACCTATCCTAGTTTGCAAACGCGGGATTTTGCATCCTATAAGCCACGTAGGCTTGTTATCCTATTCCTAAAATTAATAATCCCGTGCGTAGGAGAGGTTAACAGCAGCTTATAGGTTATTGCGGTTAGTGCCAGTAGCGTATCAATTCCATTATAGGTTACACTACCCTTCACCACCTTTCCTAGTTTGCAAACGCATATTTTGCATCCTATAACCGGTAGGTTTGCCGTCCTATTCCTAAAATTTATAATTCGGTGCGTAGGATAGGTTAAGACCAGCTTATAGGTTTTTCTCGTTTAGTGACAGTAGAGTATCTATTAAATATACGATCTATTACCTTTCACTACCTATCCTAGTTTGCAAACGCATATTTTGCATCCTATAAGCCGTATAGGTTTGTTATCCTATTCTGAAAAGTTAATAGTTTGTGGTGCATAAGATAAGTTAGGTGTATGTACCTGGTTAACCTACTAGATAAAGCATATATAAACCTTTCTATAGCTCACGATAATGTATTTTGCTTACTTTAAGTCGTGTAGGCCTAATAGCCTAAGCTCAAAGTTATTGATCAACGCCAGGATAGGCTGGGAACTTAATTTAGGCTATCTAGGTAACAGCCTTGTTTACAAATATATTATTCATTGGCTTAAAAACCTCTGAATTCTCAGCCCGGTTCCTAAATAATATTTGTTTAGTGTCCTGTAAATTGCTTAAGCTTTACTTCCTACTTCGAAGAGTATGTTTCAAAGTTTGTAGGCTATAACAAACTTTTAATGCTTGTTAATATTGACATATTTGATACTAAGGGCTTAAAGAGGAAAATAGTACACACGAAATACCTGTATTTTGTTGAACTAGGATACTTGAGTTAAATAACCTAAATATATTTGCTTGAAGGGATTTAGCTGTTTCACAGGAGAGGGATATAACACAAGACTCCCCTTAGACATTTTGCTTCCAGCTTAACTTATAAACTTATACGTTAACGTTAGTGTTGTTAGTATAGAGAAGGAATTTGTTTGGTTTGATATATTTAATATTTATTTTGATACTATAAAGTCAAAACATAACCTCAGCTTAACACAGCACAACAACACACTGAAGGGAGAAGAAACGAGCAGACGATACAGAGACCGATTCGAGCCAACGGCTGTGGAATAAAGATCTCGCGGACCACCGATATTAAAAATTTGTTTTCTCACGCACAAATAATTGCCAAATAGTCGTCGTTACAATAGGATTTATTTCTAAACGTCGCATATCTAGAACGGGGCATTGACAGCTCTAATCAACATTTATCCACGTAAAATCGTGAAACATAGAACAGAAAACTGTGATGATATCGTTCTATTGAAGAGTGCGAATAACTGAATTCGCTCTGAACGAGTCTGAGATTTTCTGCTCACTCACGTTTTAACCTTGTGTATCATATCGATCTCTACCAGCGTACGGTGAGGGCGCGGGTAAGATAGAAATAGCTATAAGTCGATATCACAACCCTGGAATAGAACCCAGCACGACTGCAACTATCAGGGCAGACGATATAAAAAGCGATTTCACCGAAACACCTCACAACACACACCACAAAATTCACCTGTGACTATTAGTAGCTAAAGTGTAACATGTGGCCATTTCTATAACTATATAACACGTTCTCTTTTACTACCAAACGCGTCCTATTAGTATGTGGTCGCTCCTGCGACTATTGGTGGCTAAGGTATTATATATGGACACTACTACAGCATATTTTAATATTCTCTAACCTTAAAAATATAGACGAATAAATCTACTTAGTGACTTATTTCAAACGTCTAAGAAACAATTTACACTGAGAGTTAAAACAAAGTAATTGCCTTTGATAGTGAAAAACCACTCTAAAAAATTTTCGGAAGCAAGTGGCTTAAATTGAAATTCCTGTCTTTGCGTGGATGATCAATTTACTCTGGAACCTAATCACTTTCAGCTACGAGTATATAATTTATAATCTGTCAGCCAGTGAAAATGTCACAATTAACCATGCGTCCTTGATTTTTATAATCAAAGATTCATCTAATATATAAAGCAACCTCACTGGATTGGATAGTTCATTCCTCAGAGAATTTACTCAAGGTGTTTATATAAACTAAAAACAAATCCTTCAATTCAATAGCAATACAAAATCTAATTTTATTTCATTAACTACTAATCTAATCATTTTTCGATGGTTGTATATTACGTTAAACAATGTAATGACATATATATATTTAGCCAATTTGATATTATAGGCATTTTCTTTAATTTTTATCGATAGTTTTATGTTTTGATTGTTTTTTTTTTAGTAATTAAAAAAATCAGATGGTGTCTGTAATTGACACCACATGTCACCAATGTGAGATGTTGACGCTACTGTCTTCTTTCTTCTCATGGAATTAGTAAAAAGTGTCGGTTGTTTGTATCTTCTTATTTAATGTTTATTTGTTTTCAAAATATGAAAAGTACACATATTCAGATATTTCTCAAAATTGTAAGGTTTTTCCAAATTCGTTATTCAAATAATGAAGATTGAAATCTCCTAACCATCATAAGGCTTCTGTCAAATTTGCTCGTGTAAATTAGTTTAATAATAGCTTTTAATACGTGTTAGTTAAAATTAAACTATGTATTAGTACCTTTGTAACTAACTAACGAAACACAACACATTTATAAAAAATAAATATGATGGTCACATGCAAAGTTTTTAACTATAAAAAAAAACATCTTTCTATTTTTAATATATCGCCCGTAATTTACATTATTACTTTGCTATTTACGTAATATATTACAGTTTACGTAGTACATGTATATTTTTATTTTACTAAAACTGATTCCACTTATACTAAGGTATTAACACTATTTATGTTTGTTGACAACATAAAATTAACTCATGTATGTATTTAGATTTGTATTTAGAGAGAGGGGTATATGTTGAGACAAATTTCAGATTTCAATTGTTTATATTATTATTAGTTCTTGGATTGTTTCTTATTCGGATGCTACTATGGAGTTTTCACATTAAATTACGTTACCTATTCCTCTATATAAATAGAAAATTATATATTTTAAACGATTCTCAGAAAAAAAAAAATTTACATTTTTTACGTGGTTAATTGCAATGCGTGATACATTATTAATTTCGGTCTCACGGGGAGACTTTTTGAATTTTTTATGGTTTCTCGTTGCCATCATGGTTATCCATGGAAAGAGCAATTAAAAATTCGCTAATGCCTCAGGCCAAATTGCTTTGAGTGTCATATACAGTCATCCGAGCCGGTGTTTTTATTAAATTAGTCTATTAAAAATGATTGTATGCAAAAATTTCCATAAATTTGATTACACATTCGAGATATCGTGCGAGCAGTCGATAAACATAAATACATATCGAAATTAAAACTGACCCAGCTCCTCTACGTGATAAACTAAGGTATCGCTCAGATAAAACAGTATATTAACAGGATCTCATAGAAGTTACGTTTATCAGAAGTTGAATGAAAACCTCGACCGGCTCTATCGATCACTGTGGACACTAATCTACAAGCACCTTATATTACATTGATCAACACTGCGGTGATGATGGAAACATTCAAACGAGGGTAATCATTCATTCCATGATAAACCTTCACTTCAGTCATGTCCATCATTGCAATCAGTATTACCCTACCTTAAACTTATTATTGACTAATTTATGTGTAACTTAATTGTTTTGCTAGAGTGTTACAAGAATTAAATACATAAAATAACTTGCGTACATGCAGCGCCTTTTACAAATAATATATGTAACTATAACAAAGTTCAGCTACTTATTACTTATAAGACTATTAAGGTGAGTAGATATTTATGTTAATTACAATTAAACTGTACAATTTCTTACTACTTTAGTTTAAGGTCTGGAAATTGGGGATATATGGTAAATGCCTAAAGTGCAATAACAATAATTAATAGAATGTGTGAACAAAGAAGAAACTGAAAGTAACTCAGGAAAGCGCCGGGAAATGTTGGAATCAGCAGTGTGTTGCAGAGTTCTAGCTCCACTCAGGCATTCGTCTTTGGAATGCCCTGATGAGCTCTAACCGGGAATGCAGTTGTATTTAACACTTCTGTGACTACGCCCAGTTTACTATATTTTGACTGCTTTTAAGCGCTGTTACCTCTGTTTTACTTGTCTGTGGTCAGCTCAGATAATGCTTTACCCAGGACTGAATTAATTACATGCAGTTGTTAATCTTAACAACTTCTGTTGATACGCCAAGTTAACCTAATTTTTGACTGCTTTTAGCGCTGTTTACTTCTGTGTTACTGTCTGTGGTCAGCTTCATGATAAGCTTTTACCCAGGGACTGAATAATAACTCGCAGTTTGTGAATCTTACACTTTCTGTGATACGCCAGTTACTAATTTTGACTGCTTTTAAGGCGCTGTTACTCTGTTGTTACTGTCTGTAGGTCAGCTCAGATAAGCTTTACCCAGGACTTAAGAATACAATACCTGCAGTTGTATACTTACACTTCTGTGATACGCCAGTTTAATAAATTTTATGACTGCTTTATATCGCTGTTACATCATGTTGTTACTGATCTGTGGTGTGAAGGCTCAGATAAGCTTATATTACCCATGACTGAATATATACTGCAGTTGTAATCTTTTTCAACTTCTGTGATACGCCAGTTACTAATTTTGATCTGCTTTTAGCCGCTGTTACTCTGGTTTTACTGTCTGGGGGGGTGGTCCAGCTCAGATAAGCTGTTACTCCCAATGGGAAACTGAATAATACTGCAGTTGAGTATTCTTACACTTCTGTGATTACGCCAGTTACTAATTTTGACTGCTTTTATCGCTGTTACTCTGTTTTACTGTCTGTGGGTCCAGCTCAGATAAGGCTTTACCCATGACTGAATAATTCTGGACTTTGTATTTTACACTTCTGTGATACGCCAGTTACTAATTTTGACTGCTTATTAGCGCTGTTTACTCTGGTTTTTACTGTCCTGTGGTCAGCCTCAGATAAGCTTTACCCAGGACTGAATAATACTGAAGTTGTATCCTTACACTTTCTGTGATACGCCAGTTACTAATATTTTGACTGCTTTTAGCCGCTGTTACTCAGTTGTTACTGTCTGTGGTCAGCTCAGATAAGCTTTTTACCACAGGGACTGGAATAATACAGGTAAAACTGGCAGTTTTGTATTTTACACTTCTGTGATAACGCCAGTTACTAACTTTGACCTGCATTTTATCGCTGTCAGGTACTGGTGTTACTGCCTGTGATTCAGCTCAGATAAGCTTTAACCATGGGACCGAAATAATACTGCAAGTTGATATTTTTACCACTTCTGTGATATGCGCAGTTTACTAACTTTGACTGCTTTTAATATCGCTGTCAGTCTGTGTTTACTGACCTGTGATCCAGCTCACTCGATTAAGCTTTACCCAGGACTGAATTAATACAGCAGGTTGTCATTTTACACCTTCTGTGATACGCCAGTTACTAATTTTGACTACTATCTTAGCGCTTGTCACTCTGTTGTTCCTGTCTATGGGTGAGCTCAGATAAGCTTTTGTAGCCAGAGGCACTGAATTAATAACTGCAGTATGTATTCTTACACTATCTGTGATCCGCCAGTTACTAATTTTGACTACTTTTAGCGCTGTTCACTCATGTGTTTCCTGTCTATGGTGAGCTCAAGATAAGCTTTAGCCCAGAGACTGAATAATACATGCAGTTGTTTTATTTTACCTACACTTCTGTGTATTAGCAGTTGTAATAACGTAAACCTTGTAGAATAAATCATTCTTTTTCTGCGCTGTTACTCTGTCGTGTTCTGTCTATGTGTGAGCTCAGATAAGCTGTTTCCTGGACTGAATAATACTGCAGTTTGTATTTTACACCTTCTGTGATAACGCCAGTTTACTAATTTTGACTACTTTTAGCGCTGTCACTCCTGTGTTTCCTGTCTATGGTAAGCTCACAGATAAGCTTTACCCTAGGATCTGTAATAATACTGACAGTTGTATCTTACACGATTCTGTGATACGCCAGTTAATAATTTTTTTTACTTTTAGCAGCTGTCACTCTGTGTTCTTGTTCTATGGTGAGTCTCAGAATAAGCTTTAGCCAGGACTGAATAATACTGCAGTTGTAATTTTACACTTCTGTGAGTACGCCTGATTACTAATTTTGGACATGATTTTGTAGCGCTTGGTTTACTCTGTTTTTACTGTCTGTGGTCAGCTCAGATAAGCTAGTTACACCAGGACTGAATAATACTGCAGGTTGTATCTTACACCTTCTGTGATACAACGCCAGTCCAGTTACTAATTTTGACTGCTTTGTAGCGCTGTTTAACTCTTTGTTTTACTGTTCCTGTGGTCAGCTTCAGATAAGCTTTACCCGAGGACTGAATTTAATACTGCCAGTTTGTATTTTACCACTTCTTGGTGATACGCCATGTGTACTGAATTTTTGACTGCTTTTTAGCCGCCATGTTACCTACTGTTTGTATTACTGTCCTGTGGTCAGTCATGAAGATAAGACTTTACCAAGGAACTGAATAATAACTGCAGTTGTATTTTACAACTTCTGTGATACGCCAGTTACTAACTTTGACTGATTTTAGCGCGTGTCAGTCTGTGTTTACTGCCTGGTGATCAGCTCAGATAAGCTTTACCCAGGACTAAAATAATACTGCAGTTGTATTTTTACACTTCTGTGATACGCCCAGTTACCTAACTTTAGACTGCTTTTTAGCGCTTGTTAAGTAACTGTTTTAACTGTCCTGGTGGTCAGCTCAGATAAGCTGTTACCCAGGGAACGAATAATACTGCCACGTTTGTATTTTACACCTGTTCTGGATGATATGCGCAGTTACTAACTTTGTGACTGCTTTTAGCGCTGTCACTTTCTGTTTTACTGCCTTGTGATCAGCTCAGATTAAGACTTTACCCAGGACTGAATATTAATACTGCAGTTGTATTTTACACTTCGTGTGATACGCCAGTTACTAATTTTTTGACTGCTTTTATAGCGCTGTCACTCTGTGTTCGGCACTGTCTATGGTGAGCTAAGATTAGCTTTAGCAGGATGAATAATTACTGCAGTTGTTATTTTAACTTCTGTGATAGCCAGGTTACTAATTTTGGACTACTTTTAGCGCGTCTCTATGTGTTCCTGTCTTGGTGAGCTCAGATTAAGCTTTAGCCAGGACTGAATAATACTGACTGCAGGTTTGTATTTTACACTTCTGTGATACGCCAGTTACTAATTTTGACATACTTTTAGCGCTCGTAACTCTGTGTTCCTGGTCTATGGTCGAGCTCAGATAAAGCTGTTATGCCAGGACTGAATAATACTGCAGTTGTATTTTAACACTTCTGTGATACGGCCAGTTACTAATTTTGACTACTTTTTAGCGCTGGTCACTCTGTGTTCCTGTCTATTGGGGTGAGGCTCAGATATGCCTTTACCCAGGACTGAATAATACTGCAGTTGTATCTTACACTTCTGTGATTCGCCAGTTAATAATTTTTTGACTTTTTGCGCTGTTCCTCTGTGTTCATGTCTATGGTGGAGCTCAGATAAGCTTTAGCCAGGACCTGAATACATATCTGCAGTTTGTATTTTACACTTCTGTGATACGTCGCAGTTTACTAATTTTGACTGCTTTGTAGGCGCTGTTACTGCTTGTTTTTACTGTCCCCTGTGGTCAGCTCAGATAAGCTACTTACCCAGGACTAAATAATACTGCAAGTTGTATTTTTACACCTATCTGGTGATTACGCCAGTTACTAATTTTGACTGCTTTTAGCGCTGTTACTCTGTTTTAGCTGTTCTTTGGTGGTCAGCTACATGATAAGCTTTTACAGGACTAAATTATACTGCAGTTGTATCTTCGACTTATTGATACGCCCAGTTACGCTATTTTTTGACTGCTTTTAGCGCTGTTACTCTGTGTTGACTGGCTTGTGGCAATCTCAGCTCAGATAAGCTTTAACCCAGGACCTGATTAATACTGCAGTTGTATTTTACACTTTCTGTGATACGCCAGTTACTAATTTTGACTGCTTTTAGCGCTGTTACTCTGTTTACTGTCTGTGGGCAGCCAGATAAGCTATACCCAGGACTAAATTAATACTGACTGTTGAATTTTTTCACTTCTGTGATACGCCGTGTTACTTATTTTGACTGCTTTTAGCGCTTGGTACTCTGTTTTACTGTCTGTGGTCAGCTAAGATAAGCTTGTACCCAGGACTGAATAATACTGCAGTTGTATTTTACAGTTATGTGATACAGCCAGTTATAATTTTGACTGCTTTTAGCTCTGTTACTCTGTTTTTCTGTTGTGGTCAGGATCAGTAAGCTTTTCCCATGACTGAATAATACTGCGTTGTATCTTACACTTCTGTGATACGCCAGTTACTATTTTGACTGTTTTTAGACGATGTCTCTCTGTGTTCCTGTCTATGGTGTGCTCAGTTATAGCTTTAGCACTGGAGAATAATAATGCAGTTGTATTTTACACTTCTGTGATAGCCAGTTACTAATTTTGGTCTACTTTTAGCGCTGTCACTCTGTGTTCCTGTTATGGTGAGCTCAGATAAGCTTTAGCCAGGACTGAATAATACAGCAGTTGTATTTTAACTTATGTGTTTCGCCAGTGGTACTATTATTTTGACCTACTTTTAGCGCTGTTACTCTGTGTTCCTGTCTATGGTGAGCAAAGATTAAGTTTAGCCAGGACTGAATAATAACTGCAGTTGTATTTTTACACTTCCTGTGATACGCCAGTTACTATTTTGACTGTTTTAAAAGCCGGGGGCTGTTACTATGTTTTACTGTCGTGGTCAGAGCTCTGATATGCATTTACCCAGGACTAAATTTAATACTGCAGTTGTATTTTACATTCTGTGATACGCCAGTTACTATTTTTGACTGCTTTTAGCGCTGTTACTCTGTTGTTATGTCATGTGGTCAGGCTCAGATAAGCCTTTAACCCAGGACTAAAGAATACTGTCAGTTGTATCTTACACTTCTCGTGATAACGCCAGTTACCTAATTTTTGACTTGCTTTTAAAGCGCTGTTACTCTGTTTTACTGTCTGTGGTCAGCTCAGATAAGTTTTACCCAGGGACTGAATAATACTGCAGTTGTAATGTCTTACACTTCTGGTGATACGCCAGTTACTATTTTTGACTGCTTTTTGGCGCTGGTTTACTCTGTTTTCTACTGTATGTGGTTCAGCTCAGATCAGTTTTTACCACAGGGACTGAATTAAATACTGCAGTTGTATCTTACACTTCTGTGATACGCCAGTTACTAATTTTTGACTGCTTTTAGCGACTGTTTACTCTGTTTTAACTGTATGTGGTCAGCTCAGATAACGTGTTACCAGGACTGAATGAATAAACTGCAGTTGTATCTTACACTTCTGTGATACGCCAGTTACTAATGTTTGACTGCTTTTAGCGCTGTTACCTCTGTTTTACTGTATGTGGGTCAAGACTCAAGTTAAATTTTACCCAGGAGCTGAATAATACTTGTAAACAGTTGTATCCTTACATTCTTCTGTGATACGCCAGTTACTAATCAAGTATTTGACTGCTCTTTAGCGCTGTTACTTCTTGTTTTTTACTGTCTGTGGTCAGCTCAGGATAAGCTTTACCCAGGACTAAAGATATCACATGCAGTTGTATCTTACACTCTTCTAGTGATACGCACCAGTTACTAATTTTGGACTGCTTATTAGCAGCTGTTAGCTTCTGTGTTACTGGTCCTGTGGTCAGCTCAAGATAAGTTTTACCCAGAACTGAATAATTACTGCAGTTTGTATCTTACACTTCCTGTGATACGCCAGTTTACTAATTTTTGACTGCTTTTTAGCGCTGTTACTCTGTTTTATACTGTATGGTGGTCAGCTCAGATAAGTTTTACCCAGGACTGAATTAGTATACATGCAGTTGTATCTTACACTTCATGTGATACGCCAGTTACTAATTTGTGACTGCTTTTTAGCGCTAGTTACTCTGTTTTAAAACTGTATGTGGTGTCAGGCTCAGAGAAGTTTATACCCAGGACTGAATAATACTGCAGTTGTACTCTTACACTTCTGTGATACGGCACAGTTCTTTTACTAATTTTTGACTGCTTTTTAGCGCTGTTACTCTGTTTTTAACTGTATGTGTGTCAGCTCAGATAGGTTTTTTCCCAGGACTGAATAATACTTGCTGTTGTATCTTTTAACCACTTCTTGTGATATAGATCAGTTACTTCTGTTGTCAACTTTTAGCGCTGTTTTGATTAAGTATCCTCACGCACATGCCAGTGGCCCATGGAGGACGGGCAGAAATAAGGCAATAAAAAGGAGATCGGCTTCTCCTTAAAAAACAATTTAATGAAATTAAAAAAACTGAAATTCCCCTACTTATTACCACTATTTGAAATAAGTATTAGGTAATTTTCTTGGAGGTAAAGTTTATTGTTATTTCGGAGATTATTGGTTTGCCATAACGATTAAGGACCATTTTTAAAGCTTAATTAATAATATTTCTTAAGTTTTTAAAAATTGAGAGTACTTTTAATTTAAATTTAAACCCGAATTTTAGCTGTAGTAAATATACAATTAATTCATGTTGTGCGCTCGCTATTCGAGGCACATTGCCGGTTAAAAAATGCTTACAATTACATTATACAATACGCAATTTATTTTTGGGAAAATTGTATTAATTTAAATTTGCAAGTTAAGTTTAAAAAAACGTTACAAACAAAAGTGGAAACAGATCTAGCCAGGCCGCGCCTCGGACGGGAACCCCGCCGATTTTACCACAGCTTGGTTAACTAAATAATTGTCGACCCACATCGGTTTTCCAACTGGTTTCGACCAGAAACACACACTCAAAATAACATACAATTGTTTAATATTGACCACCTCATGTAACTAAATGTATATTACTATAAGTATTTTTCCAAAAATCATCTGTTTTTAAGTTACTGAAGTTATTCATATATTTATATATATATTCTAATTAGACCAAGCTACACTCGAAGGACTGGATTTTACCTGGAACGGGCAAAAATACAAAAACCCTGATAGGTCCAAATGCAAAGTCCAAAATCATCATTATATTGGTTAGAATCACTAAAATGGCTATTAGAGTAGTAAATTGAACCAAAATTCACGCGAGGGGATTATTTCTCTATATAGATTCTGACCCATTTGGTCTAATTTAGCTGATTCATTTCGTTCCTTTAATGCATGCCGAATTATTTGGACTGACGAGTTAATTTGATTTATATATGTTTTTAAAATGGGTTCATTTCTAAGCAAATTAAAAATTGTAATAATGATCGATGGTTTTTTGTATTACTTAAAAATAAAGTCGGAAAATACCAGTCTAACTATAAATAAAATATATGCAATTTACAAGTACTTTATTTATTAGTTACGTTTATTAGGTTTTTATACAACACTGTTACTTTCCTGCTAGTAAATTTTATCTTAAAATATGTATTTAATTATATAAATGCTGAATAAATGTACTCGACTTGATCTCATCAACGCCGAAACAAATAACTATGAAAAATAAAGACAAGTTTTTTTTTTTTATCTTGTGTTCCTTAGAGATGTGCACTGAAGATATGATTTTTTTTCTCGTCCGACCACAGAGCTCCATTCCCACTTGTTTCTTATATAGTGAAAATTGTCTTAAGGAAAAGCATTGCAGAAAAACACATGTAAATTTAATCAGAATTAATTCTATTTAAAACATTATAATATGACAACACAAATCATAGGTTTTGATTAATTTTAAGTACACCATTTATTATATTCCTTTATACATTGTATCAGCTTGAAAGGCAGTATATTACGCTTAGAAAATAGTAAACTACAACTTCTTATTTCACCTTTTCTGTAATCACTGTTGAGCCACAGAGGTTTATCTAGACAATAGAATTGGAAGTTTTAGCTAGACCAAATAAACGCAATTCGACTGTAAATGATTAGCAAATATTAAATAACGTATTGCTCGAATCAGTATTGGTATTGCTATATATTGTTCGATTTAATAAATTACTCATACCTCACGTATTAAATATTCATTTTACCTGCTAACAGGACGAAAACAGCAAACTGTACTGTGGTTACCATAAAATATTTTTTAGACCAATATTATGTTCCACAAGTATATACCGGTACAGACTTTTTGGACTTAAAAGTAGACTTCTCAGACCTACGTAATGTATTTTCTTATTTTCTTGAATATGTGAATCAACGATAAATAAATCTAGCCCACGATAGAGTGTAGCTAGCCACTAGTAGCGCCACCACTGAGAGCTACGCAGTCGACCCCGAGTATATTGCCGAGTAAAATAATGCTGACCGCCACATCGGTCGGCCATGCCTGACTACCGCTCCAGAAAACTACCGTCTACATCACGCACGACAAATAATGTTTTTAAATCTTTTTAACATTATATCAAGTTATTAATTATAAAACGAGTCAATATTGGACTCTGGAAGGAAAAGTCAGAGCATGTCATGTTATTGATATGGAACGAATGTATTTATCTATGTAGAACCTGAAAACACCCTTAATAATCACACCGGGACATATGCTACGCAGGATATTACCTTGAGGGGCAGACTAATATGTAGGCGCTAAAAAAGCAGGATCCGCTAAAGTTGTAATTTACCGAAACCAATTTATATCGTTAAATCATTGTCGAATTATCAACAGGGTTTTTCTGGCATTCTGATTCACTTAATCTCACCTCAGTGGTGCAATGCACACTACCGACAATACGGGGATCAAGAATTGGGATTTATGTGAGCATTACCTACCCATGTTTTTGCCCCTTTCTCAACACTTACTTTATTTGTTATCGTCAATATATAAAAAAAGTATTCCGGAGTTGAAATCGTTTTTCGCGTCATACTACTTCGATTTTTAAGAACCAAAATACTACTTATTTATTTAGGGTTTTTTCAGTAAATTCCCTTAGGATTTAAAGATTTACTTTTGCAAGCATTAATTCCTGAAGTGATACTATGACAGTTCCCCTTGGAACGCTCATACAGTTTCATATGCTCAATTTTGGTAAACGATTTAGTACACACATTTAACCGAAACTTTCTTGATTTGTCTATTGTTTTTTTGATAAACCTTTTTATTGAAAAATTAACTATCATAACGTAAGTTAATGATAATACTGACAAAACTATTTACCAAAAACTAATTACGTGTTGAAGTACGTTAGAATGTTTTTGAAGATATTCAATTACTTTTTCTACTGTTTTGTTCACTACAGTTTTTGAAGTTTTACACGGTAAGATACTAAAATAAAATAGGTTAAAAATTGTAACGAATATTACGGTTTATATTACTTTAGTTTCCACTAGTTGTTTACTTACAGCTACAATTAAAAATCTTATAATATGGAGGCTTTGGTGTAAAAACATTAATAAAATGTCGTCACTCTTTATAACGTCGAAATGATCTCTATGATGGCTAACTCACTCCTGGGTTGACTGGCACCAAAGTGACACTTTGAGACACTTCTCCACTTCTCATCTTGTATGCCTGACCAATATTGTGTGACTGTTTGTAGCATAATAAGAGTACATACTAAAACATTAGGAATACACCAGTTTAGTTTCTATAGAAATTAATTACATATTAACTAATTTTTTGTGTATACGGAATGTCGTAAATCAACACCATAGTTCAAATAATGTTTAATTATGATTATGTTTAGTCACAGTAACACGTCCATTTATACAAATTATTATTTTATATAATAGTTGTGAAAAGGTATCTCTGCGGAAGGGTTTTAATAGTACATATAGCACTTTAAGGATGCATTCACGAGAATAAAAAGAATGAAAACAAGTAGACAATATTGAAAAGAAGAAAGCTGTCAGCAAATTTAGACTTGAGAGGAAAGACGTTCTGTGGATTTGTTTTGGTGGCTTCCAGCAATCTCGTTACATGAGGAAGTGAATAAGTGCGCAACTACAAGTTGTAACTCTTTGAGTATAAAGAATTACGGAAAGGTAAAACCGAGACAAAACGCTATCCTTTTGTAAGAAATACCCACATTTTGCCCAATTAATCTTCCGGTTATTATGTACCTGCATTGGGTATTTCAGTTCAACACTTGTCTGTAAGTGCATGGCATCTCTAAAGTCTGAATACACCTTTGTAAAAAAATTTTTTCTTGCAAAAAACAATCAACTAACTATTCTTCACAAAATATTTCTCAGTCTTCTGTACAAATATTTATCAAAAACAAGAATTACTATTTAAATATTCTTTTAAAATATTGAATGTTTAAATTGATATTGCTTGAAAACTAAATACATTTGAGACTTGAAACAAATATTAAAAGGTATCAAAACTATAAAGATATCTCAAAGAACAAAATTCTTACAGGTACTTTTCAAAAAGTTAAAAATGTAAAATTAAAATTACTACGAAAGTGTCCTGAAACCAAACAGTTAAGGTACAAATTGAGCAACATTAAACAGGAATCTTCTTTGTTTAATATCTAACAAGTGTTCCGCACTTTCAAATCACTAGGAAAATATTGTTAGTTAACAATACAGAACTTAAATAAAATTATTTAATGGAATCAGACAGTAACTAACAATTGATTCAAATTGCAGATTCGCACAGTAGCAGTTATTATTTGAATCCGGAAGCTTCAGATATATCTATAGTACTCTACACCGGTTCATCAGCTATGGCTGGAAGTAATGACAAGGGACATAGGGAGGGCTAGGCGAGATGGTAAGGCCCCCACTAACGAAACATTTAAAAAAAAAAAAAAAATCGAGCCTGACCGTTAACACCGTGATTTCGCTCTAGTCACTGGTCTGCTGAACAATAATCTTCACAAGTCCTT
>NW_025786145.1:0-19939 GCF_021130785.1 Homalodisca vitripennis | reverse complement strand
ATGGCGGCCTCTATAACCGGTTAAACATTTAAAGAATATAGAACTCTAATTTTTTAAATGTTAGGGTCTTATTACAAAATCACGTTATATTTTAACATTTCTTACTGTGAACGTGAAGTGTTTTCATCTAATAGGGGGAAAACAGCGGAATCAATAAGGTCCAATAATGTTTAGGTGGCTGTCACTTTCTTGCATTGGTGTCCCCTGGGGGTTTTTCTTTGAAACAGTTTCGACTGTTCGTTCTAGACAACAGCTCGAATTGTCGTTATCTCTCTTGTGGCATTATTTTAGAACTAAATAATTATTGTGTTTTGAGTTTTTAATTTAGAGTAAATAATAATGAAATTTTATTGAATAGATATTAGTTTAACCTTAGAAATGAACCCCCGACAACGTTATACTACACGACACACTATATACATATTATTAAAACGCTAACTAGCAATGTAGGAGTCGTAGTATTTGCCAAAACGCAATCTATTGACAATTTAAATTTTATTTGAAAACAGGAATTTAGAAACTGAGTCTGTAGCTCCACCAACATACATAAGATCATAACTCAAACCTCCTACAAATCCGTCCCTTAAATAAGTGTTCTTCCCCGACTAAGTTCACGATCTCTGATTTAAATATCCTATTAGTGATACTTGCCTGCGCATATCCAAGTGTTTAGAGAATAGATTTAGTCCCACCTCAACCAATTCTCCCGTTTTTATTGACCAAAGTAGGCAATTATGTTTGTCGGAGATTTTCAATCTGGGTTTCGCCCGCGAACCACCAGTACTGCCACAGCCCTTTTAAATATAATCACAGATATTGATAATAAGAACTTGCTATGGACAAGCAACTAGCAACTACAATTGTGTGACTCTAATTCTTTTTTTCCAAGGCCCTTCGACTCTGAGTTGTATCACCCTCTTTTACTGAATCAACATTGCATAGAAGTATGGTTTCTCTGATGGTTGTGTCAGGGTGGGTGGGGTCATATCTCTCTCGAGCGACAGCTGAGTTGTCAGCGACCTGACAATGGTGTTGCTCTGAGTGGAAAACCAGTCGACCCGTAGGGGTTGCCTCAGGGTTCTGTACTTGGACCACTTCTTTTTACACTCTACATTACATGACATAAACTACTAGCATCCGACCATCTCAAGAGTTCCATCAGTACGCTGTCCGATCTTATCCAAAAAATTTACCGGCCACTTTTCACCTAATGAGATGGACAGCTTGTTGTACAAAAAGTAATGAAAACTCTGATATTGATTCATAGCTTACTGGACTTTGCAGGGACATCGGACTGAAACTTAATGAAACCAAGACTAACTGTTTATTTTAATAGGCTATCAAGAAGGCTTATTACTATACAATCGACATTAATTACTGCTCTCAAGAACTGTATACTGCAACAAACCAAAGAAATAGTTTACAATGAAAAAGTAAAAAACCTGGGAATAAACTATCAACAATACACCTGAGGATGTGGCTGATCAGGTAGTCCATCTAATTTGTAATAGGGTTTTTGCACTGTATACATTAGCCTCAAGCGGATGTTGACACATATACTTGCCGTTGGATGTTAGAAGTGATGTTGGTGAAAACTCTAGTGTTTACCTCACGTTCCAATATACTGTGACGTGGTGATCAATGACATGAGCTTGTTGACCGTTTCTATAGTAAAATTCAGCGTGCACATCAGATATGTATTAGTATTCGGTTATAGTATTATTTTTCAACTATACTGAACGTGATGACCACGATGATTCTCCTTATTTTGAGCAATTATCTCCTATTTAAAATCCAAAGAAACTTAGAGAATGCTTTCAATGTTAGCTTTGTCTGTTGCACGCACTAATTTCCACAATGGTTGTTCCAAGTTATTTGGCCCAAAAGTTTCGTTTTTATGTCTGATATTAGTTGCACGTAGAACTTCGTAGGGGGTGCATCGTTTTATATTGATCAACCCTCCAATATTGCCATAGGACAACCTTATATAATACAACTCTTTCACTGTTTCCGCACTGTCGATTGTGGAACGGCTCATTCCCAGACAACTAAAATCAGGAAAGATTGACAAGCGCGATCGCTTTGGGGCGGAGGTTAGCCTTTCTGCTGCGAGAACGTCGGCGGGGGGAGTGGAACGGTTGGTGTGTTCTTGTGGTCAGCCACTTGTGGTAACTTGTATGTAGAGGGGTCGCTGGATGGGGAAGTTGAAAGCTGATTTAGGAGATAGGGATTAGTTTTATTAGTTGACCTGTTGTAGAGAATTTTATGTTAGAGTTATAAATGGTTAATTTTAATTATATTTTCTTATTTATACTATAGTACAGTTATTATGTTAACATCCAATATTGTAATTAATTATTAAAGTGATTTAGTTTACTAGTGACAGGTTACTATTGTTGTGGTAATAGGCCCATGATTATATTTTAATTTGTTTTGTTTTGTTTAGAGTGTTAAGTGGTAGAGAGGACCTTTTTAAGTCCCTAACTTCGCCTCTGCGCAAATTAAAAGCCATTTTTCATTTTCTATTTCATTTCATATTCATATAACATATGCATTTAAATCCTATTCAGCAATGTAGGTCGAAAATATTGCCTAACACACCAATAATTTCGCATATTAATTTACTTAAAAACAGGAATTGTAGAAACTGGTCTGTAGGCTCCCACCATCACATAAGTAGTCAACAAAACTCAAACCTATCAGCAATGTAGGTCGAACCTATCCTTGTTTCAACAACTGACGTACCCACGCCACAGGCTTGGCGTATGTATGTATTTAAATCCAATGTTTTATATAGAAATGTTGTGATGTTTTATTCTTATTTCTTGTTAAAAAAATTCTTCAATACTGCCCATGTATTTCTTTTGGTTTAACAATCTGAAAAACCAAAACACTAATATTGTCCCCCGGAGGTTATACTTCTGGATGGTTTATTACCTTCCAGTATCCCCCGCTGGGCAAATCAAAATTGATGTATCAAATGCTGGGAGCAACCGCTACGGAATTGCCCCAGTAGGCCGTACATCAACCCAAACACTCCATTATGTAGAGAAAAACTAAACCTACTGTTATTAAAACTAAAACCCTTTCTATTTACTAATTGCGTACCTTACTAAACCATTTTCACCCAATAACTCACTAGTAAACCATCCATATCGAAATAAACTAATTCAAAGCACTAATTACGAAACCCGACTAACTTAACTAACCGCACTAGAACACATATTACACCCACTAAACTTGACTAACTCATTAATCCAGATTAACTTTTTAACACAATAATATAACCACCAAATAATTTATAATAACATGTATTTATTTTTATTAGCAGATGATAACATACTAATATTTCCCCCAGAGGTTTACGATCTGGCTGCGTTTTGTAGCCTTCCAGTTCCCCCTCTGGGCACTAAAAAAATTGATTGATATCAAATGCTGGGCAAACCTTACGGATGCCCAGGCGCCTCGTACACTCACTGACACGACAGAATTCCAACTGACTTTAGAGAAAGAATGAAATAAAAATTTATTTAATTAAACACTTATTCGCATTCATTATAAGTAGCTCATTCTTTACTAAAGACTCTGACCCCACTAAACACCACTAACTAACTAACCTAATAAATAACACCAAGGGCTATTTACTTAACATGTTATTTGTGTTGCTAAACAATATTAAACATTCTAACTATTTCCGCCCCGGGAGGGTTTTTACTTTCTGAGGCTGGGTTTATACCTTCTAGTCCGCCCCTTTCTGGGCACAAAAATTCGATGGTTATCATTATGCTGGCGCAACGCTTTTAGGATGCCGCCAGGAGCCGTTACATCACACACTCCTTTTCCTAAGAAAATAAAAAAATCCCCAATGTTACCCATATTACTTACGCGTAGCCTTCATTTAACTAAACATCGTACCTTACTATTTTACCCACCTAACCCAAAATTACCCACACCATATCTCCCCCCAATACCCCAAAAAAATTCAAAAAATTTTTAAGGCACTTATCACTAACCCTCATTATACAACAACTTATTACACCGTAAATAAATAAAACCCAGGTTTTTAACAGCGCCCCAGGTCACTTCTGCAAGTCCAAACAAGCGTATTGATAATTAATAATAACTAAATTTATCTCTCCTAGATGAACTAATGTTATTGAGCATTGTTAGCACATAATCTCTGAGCCATGTAAATGCAGAAAAATAATGACTGGGGAACGTTTATAGATACATGGTAACAAAAAAACTACATGCTAAAGAAATTTCATTAAGAAATTATAAATCCATGTAATAACCAAATCAATTTGCCGTAACAGGCTCCTGTCAAAGACATCCGATGGTTGGATGTTATATCTTATAGCGACCCAATGAAATATGATAGTATTGATGTTTTTTTTAATTGCTATTCTTAATTAAATGAATAGAGGATTTAGAAAACTACAATTATTAATAGAAAAAATTGTTATAAAAACTAAAAATAAATTATGTAATTATAAGTGTAACTACTTTATTTTATATTAATCATAAATTTTAATTATTTATAAAGTAATGTAAATTAATTAATAAGTATAATTATTAATTTTAAAGGTAAATTTCATCCGTAAGTAATGGCATTACGTACCAGGTAATGCCATAGAAATAAAATTACAGACACCAGAAGATCGAACTGATTAGTTTAGAAAAAAACTGTTATAGAATATTCTAAAGTTATAACAATTTAAAATGTAATAATTTAAAAGAAATGAAAAAGGATTTGTAGGGACAATTTGTGGGTGATGCTCGAAAGGACTAAATTCTTTTGATGGGAAAGATAAAATCATTGTAGCGATAAGTAAAAAATCAACCTTGGCAATTTATAACATATCTGAAAAATGCTTAATATGAATTGTTTGTAAGGGAAAATATTTATGCTGTTAAATTGAGAGATTTCCTGTAACTCTGTTAAGAATATTATTTACAAAAAAAATGGAATGTTAAGAAGTGTATACAGTTTTATACATATATGAAATTAATAAGTTCTTTTATGTTCGAAACATAGCTCCAAGATATAACAACAAGCACGTTTATAGAGTTCTAGCTTAAAATCGTCTAATTCAATACAACATCAACAAGCATAACAGAAATGTTCTCACTAGCATTTGAAATTTTTTTCAAAAAGTAAAAACTGATTTTATGGGGATCATATGAGTTCTTTAAAGAAAACCTGCCAAGAAAAGAAAGATATAATAAAGAACAAAACTGTAAAATCAAGATTACAGGTGAAATTAAAATCATTACCTAGATGAACCCTAGCACTCTATTCATTTGGAAGAATTGTTTGGAAAGAAGATAAATTTGGGATGGTTAAACTAATTTATATATAATAATTTATATAATAAGTATATATATATATATAGATATTGTTGTTTATCCATAAATTTATAATTAATTTGAATGTGTGTGTCATAACAGTAAATTTATATCTTTTATTTGACAGTATTTTTTGTCTACGGTTTTATTTTATACACTTCTTGTATGATGTGGCATTTCACGAATTAAGACTTTTTGAATCTTTAAATCGTGAAACAAATCTGAACCATGTGTGAAATTGTGTGGAATAATAACTATTTGGGATAAACTAACTTTTATTAGATTGTGTTCATAATAATGTAGTAATATCTAACATTGACTCCCTTTTTTTTGTGAATAATGAGTTATGATAAACATAATGAGTAAAGATTATTTCCATTTCATTTCAATCCATCTAGGAAAAAAGTATTTTCTTAACCTTAGATATAATCATGTGACATGGATCCATAGATTCGTGCTACCTAATATCTGTGCTTACAAGACCTACATCATGGGGAAATTAGTCTACAGCATCTCAGTGGTCTTTTCCCGTGTTTCAGTAGACTTGTGAACAAGGAGACTAGGAATGGAGTGTTTTTAGCATGTAATAATAATCAGGTAGTCCAATCCCATTCCTTGTGTCATGGTCATGTTTAACAAGACTTACAGGATCTGATGGTGGAGTGGCAAACTCTGTTGTTTGAGAAAGCAGTAGAGAGTACCGCCCCATTACAGCACTACCCAGAACTCAGAGCCTGTGGGATGGTGAAACTCAAGAACTCATTGTGAGATCTCACAATAGGTTGACTTTGTAATTTCAGTTATGTGGGAGAGATGATCTGGACGATGAAACGAGTATAAGAAAAGATCGAAACTTCTTAATTTTCTTGGCCAACCTGAACCAGTGGATAGGATTGCATAGTTGGATACCAACATGGAGACAAATTTTGATTAAGATTCATGAAAATTCCGTGGCAGCCCAAGTGTGCAGAACATATGGAATGGGACAGTGAAGCAGTGACACTCCGTTTCAGCTGTGTCTCGCTCTGTGACATCCCTAACTCTTATGTAGTTGATGCTCAACTATAATTTGTCTATGGAGTATTAGGGTTCGGGACAAACTAAGCCTTGTATGTGTGGAACACCCAATTGTGGCTTCATCGGTCATGTGGAAAAGCTATACAAGCGTGTGCACCAAGAAGGTAATAGGGAAAAAAGACAAACAAAGAAGTAGATAAGTGGTTGTCAGGCACATGGACCTTCATTAGGAGGAAGTGGTTTTTGGGCATTGGTGGAATAACGGGGTCTGCTCTCACATTTAATGAAAGAAAACAAATTGATTTTTTTTGAATTCAAAACAATGAATGTAAACCGAGAGCACTTGATCAGATGAACAAAAAATAAGCTAAGAATAATAATCGACCCTGTCGTGGAATAATTTTAAGATTTGAGTGAGGGCTGCGAGTCCAAGTCCTAGCTGATGTGTTTTAATTTACCTAACCCCGAGAAGATGTAGAATGGGCTGTTACTTTCTAACTCAATGAACCCAACCATAAAGCAGTCTGTAGAAGAAAAACACACTAACCGTTTCTCCAGAGTATCTCAAGAAAACACTGATTTAGTAGATGCAGTTATTTGGTGAGGATTTTGACTTGGCAATCATCACCTTCCACAAATCTTAAGCAAAACTTTTGTGATAATAAGTCAAAAAGTACTGCAATGTTAGAGATGCCTGAGGATTAAGTGGACACTTCTGTATTCGTATCATAGGTGATGGATGTTCTGAAAATGCGTGTATTGATTTGTCAGATGTCTGACCCTTTGGTATTATCCTGAAGTAAATGAAAATAAGAAAAACGTTGGGCATCATTTAAATCGATCGGAAAAGTTTACAAAGATCTCAAATTGATTTTCCAGCAAAACGATTATTGCGATCAGAATGATAGTCTGTTCCGGATCCACTCAATTGAATGAGAGAACTAGCGCCGGTGTAGATGACAGCAATTAAATCCAGTAAAATGATAATTTTTTTTACAAAGAACAACGATCCAGTTAATAAAAAAGAGGAAGAAACGAAATGATGATTAAAAATAAGACTAGATTTACTATAAACATAGATAATTTAATCATAAAACAATGGGTAAACCTTACATGTCCTGTTCAAATATTAACGAAGGCATTTCAGGCAGTTAAAAACCTCCCTATACTTGGATAAGCGTATATATGTGAGTGTGCTACCAATATTAGTCCAGGAGAAAGACAAAGATAATTTTGATAAACTTTATTGAAAACTTGGCGTGCTGTTAAGTCGAACAAAGGAGATTTCCATTGCCTCATACATGGAAATCGTTATTCTATCTGTGTATCAGTATATGACAAGTAAGGCCGCACAGCAAGACATCTTCGTATAATGCATTTTAGTTTTAATGTGCCAATAACAAAACATCAAGCGTCATACATGTATACAAAAAGTATTCTTTAAAAATACTCTAGAACATAAGCTGGACAGACATATTTCCGAACAGTGTTAGGTAAATAGGGCGGAGAAGGGAGTTTAGTCACAAAAGATTCTACAGATTGGAAACAAGCCAATCAGGAAAAAAAAGAGTGACGAAAAGGTATAAAGGAGGGCATAGGAAAACAACATCAAGTCCGGATACCGAACAATTGAGAGCCTATTACATTCCGTAAAATAGTACCCGTGATCTTATAATCGAGGGAAGATAAAACCAAAATTGCAGGACCCTTTTATAGAAGATTATCTATACTTTGGCGTAAAGCACCTGAGGATGGACAAGCTAAGGGCACACAGCAATTGTATCCCTTTATCACAAAAGATAATTCACTGATAAGAATTTAATATATCAATGTTTACGCACTAGTCAAGGACACAATTGCGAAAAAGAAACAGAAAAGATAAACGGTCACTCACCATTATGAAGATGGGGAGCGATTGTCCTCCTACTACCCTGAGGACTGTGACCAACTAGACTGGGGAGAAATTCAAACACACGTATTCAAATGTAACGTTTGTTAATAATGTCACACCTTCTACAACGAAAAGTGACCACAACTCAAGAATGGAATAATTTTAACAGAAAAAGCCAAAATGAAAATGAGCATGTCACATTTCGAGAGTTGATAGCGTTTGTAGTTGCAATTATTATATTTGATATTATTTTTTTTACTGAAATGTAGCAGTTACAAAACACACACACCTCACACATAAATCATTTGAATTATATTTTCTTTTGTATTAGCCTGTTAGTATAGAAGTACTAATCATTGTTACTATTAAGCCTTTTTTTGTACTAACGTTAGATTTGCACTATGTGGACAATTCTGTGTTATAAAGCGGGGGAAATTCAATCAACATTGGCAGAGGGCGGACAATTGGCAAGACATAGGGTTAGTAACGCTGTAAATTATAAAACAATATCTGTCAATATACAATTATTATCTCTTTTAACAAACTATTCTCTTTCATATAGTCTGATGTACAGTCAAAAACAGTATAAGTTCTACTGCTAGGTTTTTAAACCACATTCTTAATGGAAAATCTTTACCGCTATTGTAATAGCAATTTTAGAGTTCATTGCAATGTATACACATTCAATGTTACAAGTTTTTTAAGTATTAAAACCATGAATAATTCATTGTAGAATCACAAACAAAAATGATGTTAACTGGGTTTCATCCTCTAGTATCACAGAATTGGTTTTTTTAAAAGAAACTTGACTGAAGAGATTTTTAAGTTTACATATAAAAAATAAACGCAAGTTACCTAGCTCATAAAACCTACGACAACACAATATCAACAAATAAAAGTATGCGAATATAAATAAAAACATTCTGGTTATAGGAACTTGCGGGACAAAACTAACGTTTTTAGTAGAAAAAACTAAAAAAATATGATAAAATATTGAAGTGAGGATTTTATCATAATTTATTACAATTAACACTTTTACTATCTTATTAAGTTATTAACAAGTTTTGGGTATATAAATTACTTTAATCTCTAGTTCACTTTGTCAATTTATGTATCTATACTAAATGTTTTATATATAACAAAATTTTTCTTGTTCTTTGTACTTATGATGACCCCTTAAAATATATCTCGAACCTCATAAGGATTTAAGTCAGATTTAACTGGTGGAAATGTTAAAGACTGCAACCGTTTTCAGAAATAATTCAGGCTTATTAAATCAATTCCAAATTTCAATTATTAACCTTGTATCTGTCCACCAATGAAATGTTTTGCACAATAGTTTAAAATTATCTACTTCCTTAGGCAAGGCACTTTCGATATTTAACATGGACTCACTGTCCTCAAATACGTGTGTATATAAATATTAAAATAAAAATAATAATCTTGAATAAATTTCGTATGTAATTAAAATAAATAGGCTTCTTCTCAAAACTAATAAGAATAAAAATTATAAACTTCTTTAAAAGTAAAATTCTCAAACAAATCTATAAACAGTTCCTCAGACAGGAATTTTTCACAAGTTTCCAACAGGATATGGTGCTAGCACCTGCAGCTCTATAATTTTAACTAGAATCCCTATAATTTCAATTAAAATTTTTAAGATTTGACTTTATATAAATAATCTCCTTTACATATTTAGATATATATCTAAGGTCCGACACTCAAACAGAATTTGATCGCTTAATTTCAAAATTCAATTCCAATTTCAAATTAATTCATCTTCTTAAATTTTCAAATTTCCCAAATTTAGAAAACTTTAATAAATTCAGTCCAAAGGAGTACTTAGCTCTTTGGTCGTGAAGGTTCTTGGAGTTCGGTTATTAATACTAATCAATTATACCAACGGATCCTACGCCCGGACACTACTTTTAAATTCGCCACTAAAGATAATTTACTCTATCGCTTCTCAACTCGGAATGGAAAGCAGAGCGTGTTTTCTTGGCCTGCACCGACTACGCTACCTGGTTCCTGCAGGGCCTGTTTGAATCACTCTCAACACGCAGGGAGGTCGCGCCTAACAAAGATTGAGTCCACTGTAGACTATTGTTTAGACAATCCACTGCCATCAGTCAAGGTCTAGACCGCATGAGATTGTCCATAGCGCGTTGTGCCTGCCGCTGGATTACAATATAAATTTACTTTTTATTCCCTAAATCCATTTACATATTCTAAAATAAAAATTTTTATTTTATTAAATTTCTTATTTTTATTTAAAGTATACCATGTAATTGGTATACACACCCCCCTTTAAAGCGCTTGGTATCTGCCAAGACGTTTAATACTTAAGTCTAACAAAATTTAATCTCCACATCCTTTAGAAATTGTATTTCCACATGAGGCACTTTAACATTGCATCATAAAAATCTACAAAAAACCCTTTTTTTTATTTATACTATTTGTTTTTAATTTAATTTTTTTTTTGGTACTTATAAAAATTTTTTAGTTGTAAAGAAGTGGCAGCATACAAGTGATGTCAAGTTATTTTGTAACCAAGCGTTAATTATTATAAAATTCTTTTTTAAAAGAGTCCATTACATTATTAGATTGTTTTTGAAAACTTAAACAATTAAGTTCCCCAATAGAAAACCTTGACCTAAACTTACGGCAAGTATTAAGAGTCCAATTGCCACCTACCTTTTTACAAATTTCTAAGTCCTACCATAAAAGATAGTCCATCCAGATTAATCCTTCACACATGGGGTCGAAACGAGGAAGACGGTGATTGTTGTTTTGTGGGATTGTTTATAGCAGCGTCCGGTGCTGTTATCAGTTGGGTCGTCCCCCACATTGAAACCTTTGCCCTGCCACGGCTGTGTGTGTTGGCTCGCCCATTCACTGGTTGATGCAGCTTCATATTAGCAATTAAAACATGATTGAGTCCTCCAGACGGCGGGGTAGTGTCAGTTCTTATTATTATTTATTTTTTACCTATACCATTCTTGTATCATAGGCATATAACAGTTCTTTTTTCTTCTGTTCCCCTCATCCTTGGCATAAATGTTTTATCAAACTAACAAGGGTTTCAAATTTAATATTCCAACATTCGTGTTAAATTATTAATTGTACAGTTACAAAACATAAATAAACACAATTGTTAATAAGATTAATTACGCGACCATGAGTTTCGGATTTGTGCATTATTCAGGAAAAATATAAAATACTAGTATTGGTTTAATTCACTCATCCTCTCCCAAACCATGTAGTTATCGCAAATCTGTTTACTTCACCTGTGCCCTTTTTATCTAAATCATAAAACTTTTTATTTACTCCTCTTGTGGTTTTCTTTCAAGTTTTAAAATACAGTTTGTTGACAACTACGATTTACAGTTCATGAGGTTAATATTTACAATTTAACAGGGCTGTAGAGATAGAATTTCCTCAATTTGTTCAATCTATTTTAATTTAATCTTCCTTGTCACTGAAATTTCTCAAATCAAAACATACATACATACAGCCGATACATCCAATATAGTTTTTCTTCATTCTGTACAACTATCATTTAATTCGTCATAATTTTTAATCAGTTCTTTTTTTTTGTGTAGTTATGTTCAAATTATTTACCCCTCGGGTAATTATATTGTATTTTTTTGTTATATTTAAATATGCATTTTCTTTCCCCAGTGGGTTTCACATCCTGCAAGTGTTATTCTACGGAATTCATTCCAAATTCATTTTAACATTTTGATAACACACATATGAGTTGAGAGCTAATAATTGATAAATTATTCTGAATGGTCCTTCATATTTCAGATCTAGCTTATATCGCTGATTTGTAATTCTACAATAGAACTAACATCACTACAATTTTAATTGCACTGTGACTTTCGGTGGTGGTATCGGTTTCTTCTCGAATTCAGCTACATTTTGTCTTTTCTAAATTTTGAATAGCTTCAAACCACTCTTTGCATTCTTATCTTTGCTCCATTTTTTTCATCACAAATATCTTTAATTTGCCATTTTTAGTGACAAAACCATCATTTGCTTTGAAACTGAACATCAATTCAAATGGCAGACGACCTTTATGCTTTCATCTGTGACAAGTATTTAGGGGGCCATTTTGCACAATGGTACAAATCCCTTGTCCCATATTCTTTTTACAGTCATGATAATAAGCTGTCAGAATTTTGATTTAAATTTCGAATTTGCCTTTCACTTTTTATTTCCCATTGGAGGAGTATGAAGGTATAAAGGTTCCTTTGTTTTTGATGCCCAAATTAAACAAATAATTTTTGAACTCCTCGCTGACAAAATATGTTCCATTATCCGTCACGAATTCTTAAGGCAAAGATAAAATTTTTGAAAATATTATTTTTCTTAAATGCATTAATTACCATTACCTGAGGTGCATCTTCCTGAGTAGGCATTATCCAATTTATTATTTGGTGAAGTCATCCCCCCCCCCCACCCCTCCCCCCCCAGTCTGTATCAGCAATCAGGATGTATTGCATTCGATAGGAAGACCGCAGGTTAATGGCCCAGTAACATATCGCATATATAACTTCTGTCATTGGGACGACTATTGCTCAGAGTTGCTGTTCCCAATAGGTCCTTGGTGCCTCTCCAGTTTGCAGGTTACTTTTTGCTTTCAAAACACACTTCACAACATTTTTACATTATTTTTCACATAATCATTTAGTTTAGGGTGATTACACACCTTTCATTTATTTTCTGTTGTGTTTTTAAAATGCCGAAGTGACAAGCCAGACAAATGAGTTGGTGTATAATACTCGTATACGACCTTGAATAAGTGCCTCAGGGTAAATAGCATCCTTTTAGAATTGTTTCTTTATCTGTTCACATAACATAATCACCCCTTTTTCCACACTGTAAACATCACTATTGGTATATGTTCAATACACCCTCTCATAATTTTAGGTTTATATTTACATCCTGCTTTCTGATGCGTTTTTTAAGTCACATAAAGCTAAAAGGCATCGTTACTTATATATTTTATAGACACTGTTTCCTCTCTTATTACTAAGTCCTTTATTATTTACAGTTTCATTGTTCATTTTTTATAGAGGTTGGTATCATTCATCTTGTCCTTATTCACTAATTTTTATAGTTCATGTAACAACATTGTGGTTCACACTTTCACACTATCTTGAATATAATCTAGGATATAATAGTCCGCTACTGGGTTCTGATTACCTTTATAACATGGCGTAAATTTTTAAGAATGGTAGAGACAATTTAACCTCCACCCAGCGCCCTAATTTCGTTCCTAACTTACCGAAAGTGGGGACACAATACCCAATGCCAATGCTGGAGTTGTCAGGTTCACTAAGTTTGAATGGTCTCATTTCTAGGAAATTACGGGAATTTCTAATTTAATTGAACAGACAAACTGCACAAAGCTTCCTTTTTGATAGGTAGTAAAGTTTTCACCTCACTTTCAGTTAAAGAAATTTTCTCGAATTAATAGGCCACGGTTTTTAAAATGTCCATATGTCCCGCGCTTCCATGTAATAAAACAGGAACCAACGAGGGCCCTTATCACTCGCGTCGCATTGGACTAGTGAACTCTTGTTGGAGTCAGGGATGCGACTAACACGGGGGGACGGGTAAGCCACGCTCGTTTCAGTTTATCGAACGATTCCTGACCATTTTTGGTCCACACACATAATTTGGACGACTTTCTTCCTCATTTCATTGAGTGGATGAGCTATTTCCGCATAATTTGGAATAAATATTTAGAGGAAAATACTAGTCATCCCTATGAATCTCGCAACTACCTTTCTTGTCCCGGTGGCTCGGAGTCGGAGATTCTAATAACGTTCCGCTGTACGGTTCAGGGTCCCATTCTTATAGTGTCTTTGGAAACCAAATGTCCCAAGAAATTTAATTTTCGATTTATAACAAAATTTTACTTTCTCCGGATTCACAGTATAGATTATTTCTTCTTTTAAACACTCTAGAAAACACTTGGTTTCAAATGCACTATAATCGTTCTCCTAACTGTCTTCGAATACACAATAAAATATCGTCCAAAAAGGGCCGACGAGTTGCAAGTAAATCTCAATTCTCCTAAGATTTTATTTCATATATGACGACAATAATACCCCACGCTTCCAATTAATAATCCAAAAGGAATTCGTTTTAAAAGCTGTTAACTTCCGAAAGGTTACCGAGAACGTAGTTAACTCCTGGCTTTCCTTCGCTAAAACTTATTGATAAAAAACTTTTGGTTAAGTCTGATTACTGAGTACATAATTGTTTCCTTGCAAATGGTAATATAGTTCGTGCCATGTCGCCTATACCGGATAAACTCATCTCCTTCCAACTTCTTGTTTTAACTCATTGTAATTTAAACTACTTAATCTTTCCGATTTACCATCTTCCTTAGCCTACTAAAATGGCTGGCACTCGAGTACTGACTCCACACATTGGTTGAATAATTGTCCTGTTCCAATAATTTCGTCAATAATTTTTTTTATTTTTAATTGTGTTCAGGTGGGATTCAATGGATATGGTTCTAAGTTTTACGGGTTCGATGATCTCTTGAACTTTTAATTTTATACTCATAATCTAGAGTTAGTTTTACCAATTTTCTATTTTTGTCGGTAAATACCGTTTGCGAAATTCCCTTATTAATTTTTATTTATTTCAATTTAGCTGGCCTCTTCGCATCCTATTTTATAAGTTGTGATTGGTGTTCATACACGCTACTGTAAATATTTTGCACAACATTTTATACACTTTTCTATATTAGACTAGTTCAAAATCGACAACAATTAATTTTTCGAAGTTCTATTAACAATACCAGAATGTTTTATAAAAGTTTCGCTCCTTAAAAATTGCGCTTTTGAGCCTAAGTCCTTCACTTATAACAAAATTCCACTTTCCAGGTTGAACTTATCTAATTTTTCTATTTTTGATATATTACCCACTGTCCGGTTACCCTGTCTGTCATGTAGAACGCCTCGCTCCCCCGGCGCAACCTTGGATTCACCGATTACGGACATTTTTTTATTTCAGCACTTCATTACATGTCAGGATTAGATAATCTGGTAACACTTTACACTCTTATTCTCTAATAATAGTTTTATACAGTCCTATCACTTATTATATTTTATACTACTACCAGTATCTAATAATTACATAACATTTAATGATACTATTCTTGCCAAAATCTATTTCTAAGCTGCGGCAATGAAAATGATATTTTCCGAATTTTTCTTTTGCCAAATATGATTTAATTAAGCAGGATAATTTCATAGTTGAATTTTTGCTTGGGACACCAATTTTAGGTAACCGGGGGAAAGTTCGCCTTTCCTTAACTCATTGTTCGACACTTTCCCTACATAACTAGTTTTTAAGACTCCTGGTTACATTTACGACTACATTTTCGGGGGTTTATTAGCTGGTGTGTGGTTTTACAATAGGTCTCGCTGGTTTACTACAGGTTTCCTGTTTACCTCCCGGCACTGATTAGCATAATGGACCAGGTCTATTACATTTATAAACAAGTTTATTGTTTCTTGCCTCGCCCTGATGCTGTTTTAACCGGTACCATTATACTTCTTATTCACAACTTTTTTTTTTTCCCCAAAAAAAAAAAAAATAAATTAATCCCCTGTTTTACATCACGTTGTCAGGAAAACCTACATTATTCGCAATATACACATCTCATCCAGTTCGGAATATGTGCTCGGATTTCCCATAAACACTAGGTTGTATTTATAGGTTTCAAGGATTAATTCCCACCTTAATTTAATTCCAACAACAAAAATCCCCTTTCATTTATTATTACAACAAAGTGACCTTCTACTGATTTACTTTAATGTCTATAATGTTAGTTGGATAAGCTTTCATTATATACTTTGGGGACGTAGAACACTTTTCAAAATTTCAAAAGTTCACGCTGATGATTATGGGCACGAAAATAATTCATGAATATTTCAAGCATTATATTTGACCGTGACATTGTCCTGTTTTATTTCTAATAGTTTCGATCAAACGAGCTCCCTGACTATGTGACAATCGCAAATCTCCATAATATCCGACTTCCGTACAATCTAGTTTCCTTTTTAAGTTTCATGATTATTTTTTAAAGGGAAATTCTAATTTACATTCTTGAAGACATTTAATCCATCTCACAGATTTTTAACTCTTTCAAATAACGCTCAATGGGGTTCGGTCAGTTGATTATAACTTAAATGTGGCCGTTCCCGAAACAAACACCTCATCGCTATACTTATTTAGACCAAGACTTATCTTTCCACTTCCCCGGTTTTACTAGCCTCTTCCAGCTCACCTTCTATTTCCAGATTGGAATCAGATATCTTACGCACCAAAGTTTTTCAGATGTTTTCCTTGTCAAATTTTTAGGTTTTTTATTTTTAACAACAAATTCACTTATCTTACTATTACGGTTTTACAATCATTGTTTTAGCTATATCCTTTTCTTCGATTTTTAAACAATTTAACTTAAGTTAGTTAGTTCGGCGCTGCCAATGATTTATTTTTGTGTTCACATCCTCTAAACTATGTCCAATGTTAGTCCCTGTTCAATGGATTCATCCAGTCTACTTCCTAACTACTTGGGTTTTAAAATTAATTTTATCCCATTCCTCCTTGAAAGCGACCTTTCCACTCAGGTTCACATAATAATTACTATTTACATCAAGAACTTATTAACTGCCGTATAACTTTTTCACTGTAAATTCTTTCATACTTTAAGATCTAGGAGACACTTCCACTCCTCTTAATACCTTTAATTTCATTCGTCCAAATTCCTCCTTGGTTCACAAGTCCACCTTAAGTGCCATTTTTAAAAGTTTAATATTAAACACTTTATAAATCTATTTCCCAAGTATCTCCCAAGGCACTTAATTATTGAACAACCACTATGTTCAATTTTATTTAAGGTTCACCAGGAATAATGCATGAGTGGCGCACTTTTTTGTATAGCTAAATGTTAATATACAAAATTTTTTGTTTTTATTATGATATGACCTTAAATTTTCTCGAACTCATAGAGATTTAAGTAGATACTGGTGGAAATTAAAACTGCACCTTTTCAGAAATAGTCAGGTTTATTTAATCAATCCAAAATTTCAATTATTAACCTTGTATTCCATCCAATGAAATGTTTTGCACAATTGTTTAATAAAATTTACTACTTCCTTAGGCAAGTGCACTTTCGATTTAACATGGAACTCCCTGTCCTCCAAATACGTGTGTATAAAATATATAATAAAAATAATAATCTTGAATAAATTTGGATGAAATAAGAAATAAATAGGCTTCTTCTCAAAAATATTTAAATAAAAATTATAAAATTTTTTAAATAAAATTCTCAAACAAATCTAAACAGTTCTCAACAGGAATTTTTCACAGTTTCCAACAGGATATGGTGAAAGCACCTGCAGTCCTCTTAATTTTAACTAGATTCCTCTATAATTTCAATTAAATTTTTACGTTTGACTTTATATAAATAACTCCTTTCACAATTTTAGATATTTATTAGTCCACCACTCAACAGAATTTGATCGTTGATTTCAAAATTCAATTCCCAATTTCTAAGAATTAATTAACTTCTGTAAATTTTCAATTTCAAATTTAGAAAAATTTATTAATTCAGTCAAAAGTACTTAGACTCTTTGGTCGTGAAGGTCTTGGACGTTCGGTATTATATAAATAATCTTTACCAAAGGATCCTACGCCCGACTATACTTTTAAATTCGCCACTAAAAGACTATTTACTCTTATCGCTTCTCAACTCGGAATGGAAGCAGAGCGTGTTTTCTTTGGCCTGCACCGACTACGCTTCCTGTTCCTGCAGGCCTGTTTGAACATCATCTCAACGCGGTTCGCCGCCTACCAAAAAGATTGAGTCCACTGTAGACTATTTGTTTAGCAATCACTGCCATCAAGTCAGGTCTAGACAGATTCCGAGCGCGTTGTGCCTGCCGCGATGGATTACAATATAAATTTACTTTTTTATTCCCTATCCATTGACAATTCTAAAATAAAATTTTATTTATTAAAATTTTTTTTTTTATTTTTAAAGTATTACATGAATTGGTTATAGTATCTAACAATAGGTATATGATAAACTGAAATCACAATGTGTATTTATATTTGTTAGTATATAGCATTTATCTTTGAACACATACCTAAGAAAAAAGACTATGTATATAAATTTTCATTTTATTATAAAAATTACTCTGTGGATTTTAGATTTAGATCCGAAGTATTCCAGTGCGTGAACTTTCCTCTCCCTATCAATTAAGTCGATGCCAGTTAACAATTGTCTTTTTTTTATACATCTAGTTACATAACAATTTGAAAGAACTAATTATATAAGTCGATGCTATCCAGTAAAGGGTGCAAATAGAACATATAAGAACTTCATGACAAAAAACATGTTGTGGGAATTGTCATGAGGAATTACTCTCATTCTATCTTAGTCCGTTTATCAGAAGTATGTTAAAACAACAGAAATATAAATTACTGGCTAATTTAGATCATTATTCAGTCTATGCCTAGCATACATAACATACATTACGATCGTGGGATATAATTTGAGAGCACAAAACTCAAAAACAGGCAGACTTTCTAGTATTAGGAATGTCCTCAAACCTCCGACTCAGCTAGAGTTGACACTGATGAAAAAGTGTTCAAAAATTCACGTAGCCACGTGAGTAATTCATTTTACCAGCGTTTCAAAAACCATCGGAAGTTTTCGATTAATTTATTTAGGCGGGATTAGCAGAGTCCAGAGTTATAATACTTTGTAGTTATTTAGTTGTTGGTTTAATACTTACCTTACTTTTAATAGTAAACATTTCTGTTTTTCGAGTTGGGTTCTTTGTTAATTTACATTTTTAATTAAAAATCTATATTTTCAAATTCTGGTTTAAAAAAGTTATATGATAAAGGATGTACTCAAACATTTTTGTAAACTATTCCAGTTCTAAAAAACTTACATTTAAAAAATTATTTATGTTACAGTGATGTTTTAGATCTTATTAATTATATAAAACTGCAACTTTGTATGCTTTATCAATTCCTCAATCCAACTGATGGAAGGATCGATAAGAAGTCTGAAAACAAGGATGAAATCAACATCGTGTTTGGCCTCGCCAACTTGAATTATTAATTCCCATCCAATCCTTAAAAGGTCGAGTATGCTAATGGAGATAAGATAAGCTGGAGCCTACCAGTGTTTGAAAAACATGCACACATTCGCTATTTGATATTGGGCAATCTGAGTATTGAGTGCCCTTCCACAGGTTCGTATTGAATATCACATCATTAATACCAGCAGTAGTGACAGCTGACTATCAAAAAACTGCATGAGACTGTCGGCTGTTCTGTTTATATAACAATCTTTTGATGTCGTTGTTGTTCAAAAAACATTATATTGTATTTGCATGTGAGGAATTGAGTAGTTTCTTGTATTAAATGCTAAATTCACTCTTACTAGTTATTTGCTGGAAATATTATTAAAAAAAAAGAAAAACATAAGAAAACTACAAGAATTATTTAAATAGGTAAAGTCTCAGTTTTGCTAAATGATGACTCCGAAAAATTACTATATAAGAATTTTAAAATCAAATGAAGTGGTTTTTTTGCCAAGCGTCAAAGGACACAGTCACTGGCCTGCCAAAATAA
>NW_025786144.1:0-18823 GCF_021130785.1 Homalodisca vitripennis | reverse complement strand
TTTTTGAAAAAACTATTTTCGTAAAACTAACCCCCCTATTTTCCACCCAAAAGAATTTGGAAGAAGAAATTATTTTGAAATCTCCTACTAAAACTCCCCAAAAGGGTAGTTTTTGGGGGTAGGGGTGGTTTTTGGAAAACTTTTCAAATGTAAAGGTATGTTGAGTTATACCTCATTTAATGGTCATTTTCTTCACTGATTATTTTGATGCAAAAAAGTTTGACCCTATCTTGCCGCTTATGTACTGGGTACACCAAAACGTTAAAAAAATCAGGGGTTGTGGATAAAATTTATGGAAACTACCTGCCAAATGTTAGTGAGAAGATATTATTAAAAACTAATGATGAGACGGCTTATCGAAAAATATCATCAAATGCACACCCTACCCAAAAATTTACACATTTTAAAAATACATTAGAATTTTGAAATACTTAACAGCCCCAAACTAAAAACACTCAAATAGCAACCTGTGGTGTGTGTGTTGTACCATCATTTGAAAGGTTCTATAAAAAATAAACATTTTCTACATTTAAAGTTTGTCTCTATCTCCAATGGTTTCAAAACTGTAGTACAAAAATTGATTTTTTAATAATTTAAATCACATGTATATATATATATATATATATATTTATATATATATATATATATATATATATATATATATATATATATTATATATATATATAAGAAAGTTGTGTTAGTGTTACACTATTTATAACTCAAGAACGGCTGAACCGATTTGGATGATAAGTTGGTAGGAAAGGTAGCTAAGAACTAGGAAAAAGGACATAGGGATACTTTTTATCCCGTTCCCGATTCAATATTCTGCCCCACTGGACTCTAAAAGTTATGGAAATACCCGTAGAAAAATGCATTGCAGCAAACATATGTTATTAGGTGAAAAGGAGCCTGTTCAAAATTTAATCAAGCTGTTCTTTTGTAAAACTTATATAATGCAACAAAAGAAATATATGTTTATGTTAATTTAATTACCAATTTAAATTTCTTTACATTTATAGTTATTTTATAGCATAGGGAGGTAAGGCTTAAGAGTAAGCTGGGGTCTACGGAGACGGGCTGACCTTAGTTAGGGTCAATACCAATTATGAACTGGGAAAGTACCTCTCCAGGGGCGGCACCGCCAAGGTGTGTCGCTCAACGACCGAAGGGGGGCTCCGAATCCAACCATCTAACCAATGGTTGGGACCGGATAAACGCTATTCAGCGTCCTGCTTGAGGTGGCCCTGCTGTGCTGTCAACCAAAACTCCAGGATCTAGGGTAGTGTCTCGACGTGTTGCACTCTGCGCTGGTGACGGGCCCTCGGCGACGCGCAGTAGTGGTGCCAGTCCGGGTCCGCCTGGGAATCGCAACCACCCACAAAAACTTGTTTTTGGACTGAGGGGCACCCCCAATCCCACGGCTGAGAAGCGACCCGTGCCTAAGGGCTGCATGGCGCAGGGGTTGTGCGTCTCGTACAACGGAGCCCTTGGGGGGTTGGGGCGCCCCCCCCAAGCGTAAATAGGGCCTTACCTGGTCATGCGGGGCTCTGGCTGGGTGGACTGTTATTTCCTCGGTACTCGTGGAGGACCATTTATGGAGGTTCTTTTAAAAAATAAACAAAAAAACACCAACCAGATTTAGATCTGGAAGAACTGCAAACGGGCAGTTTGCATCCGGCACCCAGGCCTTGGATTGTATCTGCCTGTTCTTCTAGCGCTACCCACCATCGACGACGATGTAGATACTCGATGATGCTAGCGGAAGGGTTGAGTCCATGGACACAGACACTGGAGCATGTGTAATGGACCTACAAACCTTAAGCTCCCCCTTTAAACTGCGCAAGCGTTGGGCGATGGAGCAGAAAAAAGGCCGATCGGCACCTGGCTTCCGGACAGTCAATGGAGGAGGCAACCGGGCAAGAGTTCGGCCAATGAAAGAAGAAAGATAAAAAGACAGAGGGAGGCAGCACCGGGAAGGCAACTGCAGGTGCGGTCTCATAACTTCATATTGGGGAAGAGAGGGCGCTCGGGCGGTTCTTCGGCGGAAAAACCCCTGCCGAAGAGGCGCCCGACCGCACCTTCCTGAGCAAGCAGCGCATGCGACGAGTACCAATCCCCTCAACGGAGGAGTGGTTGGGAGAAACATTCAGGGAAGTTCTGACGGGGACATTAGCTAGTCTTGGTCCCTGGTAACTTTTCCTGAGAGGCGCTCTCTCAGAGGAGGAGGCTATGGAACTTCGGGGGCGCATTCTCGACGAGGGTACTCTCAGCAGAGGTTTAGTGGTGCCATGCAGTTCAAAAGGTGTTTCCCCGAAAGGGGGGCTCTCGTCATGCTTTGTGGCAATGACGTGACCAGGTATTGGCTGCGGGGTCTGGCTCCGGGGCTGGGGATCGGTGGCCCTGGGGGAATAGGGGTGATCTGTGGGGACTACACCAAAGACCTCATAAGATCTACCAAGGTCTTCCTAAGGGTCGATGTTCCCATGGCCGGGAAGGACTCTGCGACCATTCTCCCTAAGGCCATTACAAAACAGATGATGCTGGGATCTCTGTGACGGACGGGAGGGTTGTTGGAGATGGTCCACACGGGAGATTCCAGAACATCTTGTAATTTTAATAGATGAACAGTCTTCAACCACTTCTTAAGGGGAGGGGCTGGAGGTGTGTTCATTGGTTGATGGAGCAGGTCCAGCTGAGGGCGCGGCGGAGATGGGGGCGGTTGATCATGGGCGATCAAAGGTTCTTCAGATCAACCTGCAGCACAATAAGGCTGCCTCGGCTGTATTCTGCAGACGCTTCCTGTCGGAAGAAGGATTTTCACGTGGCTCTGATACAGGAACCTTGGATCAGCAAGGGAAAAAATATCAGGGCTTTCAGGACAGGGGTGAAAATATTTAGTGCCCCAGGTTTGATAAAATGCCAGGGACATGGTATTGTTGTAAAGCTCCAACAAGGGTGGACAGCATTCCAGTTTCTGGAATTTTGTTGCAGGGATCTCGCCACAGTCAGGTTGATGGTGGCCTTTGGTACTGGACGAAAGCCCCTGCTAGTTGCGATCATCATATTTTATTCTACCGTATGATGATGCGGAGTCCACGCCCTCCAGGGAACTGGCTCTGCCTTGGTTGAACAGGGTTGTTGGGAGGAGAGTGGAGCGGAACTGGTGCGTGGGATGCGACGCCAACTCCCACAACGGAGGCGTGGGGCAGCTACAACACTAATAACAGAGGTAAGTTACTTCTAGGAATACATAAATGTCCCGTATAGTCTAAAAATGATCGCAAATGTGGGAAAAATGTGCCCACGTTTCGCACGAGGACAAGCAAGGGAGGTGCTAGATGTGACCATTGATGTCGGAGGGTATGGCTGGTCGGATGCATGGCTGGCATGTGTCAGACGAGCCCTTCCTCTCTGGATCATGCTCACATCTGTTTTAAGATCGGTGAACAGATGCTGGAAAAAGTTCAGTATAGGAATCCGAGGAGGAACACAAAATGGGTATCCTACAAGGAAAACCTCAGGGCACGGGCTGGATTCTGATTCCACTAATGGGAAACGGATTCACCAGCGCGGCGCAGCTTGACGAAACTGCTGACGGTTCTTCTAACTTCTGCGATTGGTCGGCTCCTTCGATCTCAGAGTAAAAGTCAAAGTCAAGTCTTTTATTGCCGTTGATAATAATACAAGTATGTGGCAAAGGTCATACCGAATAAATCTAACAATTTTACATTCGTTCACAATACCACCATTCAGACATAACAATCGTTACATTCTATCCATACCACTTTACTCGCCAATTTTCTCCTCCGGCCTAACGCCAGTGTCAGATCTTCTAATATTGGGGAGGTTCTCCCAACTATAAATTCAAAAAACTCGTCGACGCTATTAGTACATGGCTTGGTAGATGCTAAAAAGCGCTTCAGACGAGTTTTTAACAGCCTTGGGCGTTTGTACGTTTTCATGGAATCAGGCAAACTGTTGATGAAACGGATCACCTGCCTGCGAGGGGCAGGTGTTCATAAACCACCGTTCTGTGTCGCCCAGAACGGTAGTTGTTCTCTGCCTCTCGTTCATATTCATGCACGTTACTCACGGGCCCCTAGTCAGGGCACATTTTGACTTTCAGAATATATAACTGCCTCCAAGATATAGAGGGGACATGGCAGACAGTCAACAGCGTGGCAATTTTTTGAAAGCAGGTCTGCACGACTTCTCTGAAGTTTTCATGTTGGCCGATTGTTCTGATCGCTTTCTTTTGAAGCCTGGAAAACATCTCAAAATTTGATTGTTTTGAAAACAACGCTCCCCGACAAAAGTCACTCCGTAGAAAAGGTGTGGGTAAATCAGGCCGTTATACGCCGCCATCAACACCTGACGTTTGGGCAGTTTTTGGCTAAAGATCTTATAAACATAAACGCCAGATGCTAATTTTTGAACAAACTGAATCAATGTGAAAAATTCCATGTCAAACCCTCGATCCAAGGTATATACCAAGGAATTTGGAGGCAGTAAACTTCTTCTAATGTGGAGTCTCCCAGCATGACGGAAGGTCCACACACACCAACGTCCATTGACCGGGCAGGGCGAAAATTTCAGAAAATTAGATTTTGTGGAATTTGTTAGTCAGGTTGAGGCTATGAAAGTGTTGAAGCGCAGTTGTTAAGGTCAACAAAAGCTTTTTGTTCCAAAACATGTCTTTTGATTTTTCGTTTAAGAAAACAGAGAGTCGTGTCATCAGCCATACTTGCAACGACGATTCGCCGTACGAGAAGATGATGAACTCGATGTCATTGACATAGACCAGAAAAAGGATTGGGGACTGAGGATGGAGGCTTGGGGAAACTCCATATCTCAAATCCAATTTGACTTGAAAGGTTGATTTGTAATTTGGACAGTTCTGTGTTCTACGAGCTTAGAAATGATTTAATTCCATAGCAGGGGCACACCACTCGAAGAATGCCATGAGATTCAAGTTTGTCAAGAAGTGTATTATGGTCAACACAGTCGAATGCTTTGGATAAGTCGAGAAAACACAAAACTTATGGTGGGTTTCCGACACTCTAACCCCTCAACAACCATTGCGACCTGACTCACCACAGCTCGTCTACCGTCGATTTTCCCGTTCTGAAGCCAAATTGGTCTTCAGAGAGCTGGTTGTGTTTGCTAAGGTGAAAAACAAAAGCATTCTTGTCAAAAATAGTTTTTCGGAAATCTTTGCTCACAGTTGGCAAAATAGAGACAGGCCGATAATTGTTAAGGGAGCATGGGTCATCTTCTTTTGAAAATTGGGGTGTACATTAGCATTTTTCAGGAGGGAGGGGGAAAAATTCCTAGTTTGAAAGTCCAGATTTACCAATTGAGTCAAGAGGGCTCACAATATGCTTGGCAACATTTTTATCAAAAATCCACGATGGACAATAAATTTAGATCGGTTGATTTTTTGGCCGGGAGCTGCTGAATAATTCTTGTTCCAACTCTTCCTCAAGTACAGGTGCCAGTATCATTGATTCTACTGGACTACGTCTTCGGTGCCGTGATCGTCCAGGTGAGTAACCTGGAGGCTCTGACGGTCGAGGGAACCTCGCCCACAAGCAACAGAACGCAAAAAAATCTATTGAAACTCGTGGGCGATCCTCAGCTTTCATCCTGGCACCAAAGGTATCTCCATGATTTTAATTTTGATCTGTATTGTGAGCTTTATTTTTATTGTTAATAAATGGTCCCAAACAGTTTTAGCAACACATTTTCCTAGGAAGAAAGAATTTTTTCTTGAGACATCATTATGAATTTCGCGGCTGTGGGATCACTTTTCGGGTAAAATTCTTTTGTAGTTTCCCCAGGTAATAAATTTTGGAATTTATTCATAGCTGCCCCCGATTTATCAAAACACAATAAACAGGATCTTAAGGTAGGCCCTGGTGGAGCCTTCTGAAATTGGCCTCTTTGAGGAATCAGAGGGTTCAGGGCTCTATTCAGGGGAGCCAAAAAAAACTTGGGGTTACCTTGGGACACCTACCACGAGGCAGGCTCTTGCACTGTACAACCGCAAGGTTCGTACGGCTAAGGAGGTTAGGCCTGGAAAGAAGCTACTTGCCACCGATATTGACAGTGTGCCAGGGGGGCAGTGCAAGGGCCTGCCAAAAGCTATTGGCAAAGAATTCCCCATCTCGCCCGCCCTTGGTTAGTCTCAAGGGACGATCCACAAGGTGTTTACATTTACTGAGCGGCGGAAAGGTGAAGTTCTGAACAGTCACATGGATGGGAAACACACTTAATCCCGGACTGTATTGTTTCATGAGGCCGGTGAACAACCACCCGAAAAGTGAGGGGAGACATGCGGGTCGCGCCGACTACATTCGCAGTGGAGTCTGGCGCACCGTTTATTGTTCTACCTTCAGTAGGATTGAGTGGGCTATTTAAACTCATTCAGTCCTTACAAGGGCTCCTTGGGGGGCGACGGGGTGAGAACGGTTTTGCTTGCAGCGGGGATTGGAACATTCTCCTTTCCACAGCTGTTGCAGGGACTGTTTCAAGAGCCTCCGATGGCTCTCATGGTACATCCCACTACCCTGAGAAGAGTGTTCCAGAGTGGTGTTCATACCGAAGCAGGGGAGGGCGGGGGCACTGGATACGGCCGAAGTCTTTCAAGGGGCCAATATGCCTGTCCTCCCTTCCTTCTCAAAACCCATGAGGAGGAAAAATGGTTTGCCAGGTTATGTTTGGGTGGACGGCGAAGCTCTTCTGGAGCGACCTTTGGCAAATCCTAACCAGCATGCCTTACACTCCAGGAAAGTCATGCGACTCGGCCCCCTGACATCAAATTGGTTATGCAGGATTGAGACAGGACGCTAGGCGGCCAAAAGGAGGTTTAGCCATTAGGAGTCTTTTTTTAGACATTGAAGGGGATTGCACTTTGATAATACAGCCACTCAGGCGATTTATCAAATGCGGTTTCGGGACCGTTGGCGTTGATTGGTCCAGGTGTGTGACTGGATAGAGGGCCTTGCCTCACGGGGACAGGGTTGTTGTTTTCAAACCCTCATGGGAGCAAGGTGTTAGTGCAAAGGCTCTACGAGGGGCTGTCCGCTCTCATGGGCGGCCGTTTCTGCTCTCCCTCTTCTGTGGAACCTGGGTTGTGGATGACCTTTTTTGACTGGCGAATTCTTTGAATAGCCAGGCGAGTGTCTTTGCACAAGGGTTACGCAGATGATATATGTGATTCTTGTGGAGAGTGGGCTAAGTTCAACACAACAATCACGGAATTGGACCAATGCTGCTCTGCAACATCGGTGTGGAGGAAAAACTGGGTGTGATAAGGTTGGCCTCACCGTCAACCCCACCAAGGCTTGCCGTGGATTGGCCTTTACCAGGAGGCGACAGATGGAGGGCATTGGTCCCTTTTCTATTTAAAGGCTCACCCGTTGAGCTTGAAGCCTGAGGTCAAAGTACCTGGGCAGTGATCCTTAGATAGGGTTCTAAACTGGGGACCTTCATCTAGAAAGGGTCATTGCCAGGGGTAAGTGGTCTCTAATGCAATGGCAGACGTGTGATAGGTGGGCCCTGGGGACTGAAGCCGAGGTTCTTGTACTGGCTTTATGTTTCCGTGGTCAGACCTGCACTAATGTACGGAGCTGTCGTATGGTGGCCAAAAATGGAAGCCAAAACGGTGGTAGCACGTTTGGCAGGTATCCAAAGGATGGCCTGCCTCGCTATCACAGGGGCCTTTCCTAGTGCGCCAGGCGCGGCTCTGGACTGTTGTCTTAATCTCGCCCCCCTGGACATTGTCATTCGAGCTATGGCCAGGAAGAGTGCCTACTGTCTGCAGCAGACGGGATTCTGGTCGGGCTGCAGCGGTGGGCACTGCAGAATTAGCACTCTGATACAGGAGGATGTTTTGCATATGATCTCTGATCAGATGCCACAAAAGTTTTCCTTTGACAAACCCTTTAGGATTATTTTGCCCTCAAGGGATGATTGGTCAGAGGGGAAGCAACCTCTTCCACCAGCGGAGCTCGAATGGTACACAGACGGCTCTAAAACAAAAAGCGGCACAGGTGCTGGAATTCTGGGAGTGAGACCATGTAGGGAGCTGGTGGTTCCTATGGGTCCGTATCCGACAGTCTTTCAAGCGGAGGTCGCAGCCATTATGGAATGTGCTCGTGAGAATCTTCGTCTGCGATATAGGGGCAAGACGATTAACATTTTCACGGACAGTCAGGCAGCGCTGATGGCGCTGGATTCTTGCGCAATCAAATCCAAACTGGTTTGGGATTGCTATCAGACCGTTTCCTCCCTTGCCAGAATCAACAATGTAACCGTTTGTTGGGTTCCTGGTCATAAGGGGATTTCTGGGAACGAAAGAGCTGATGCCCTGGCCAACCAGGGCTCAGCAAACAATTATGACGGGCCCTCAACCATTCTGCGGTGTTCCAAGGTGTGAATCCTCTAGGGTTGTCTCGAAATGGATTCGCGCGGAGCATGGGAGAAGGTGGAGGTTGCATCCGGGTTTGAGAGTGAGTAGAATGGTATTACAGTCACCTTCCTCCAAGGTGGCCTCGGACCTTCTCTCATTAAACAGATCAATGTCTTCCAAGGTTCATTGGTCTCATTACGGGGCATGGTCACCTGAAGAAGCATCTACACAGAGTTGGTATCCTTCAGGAGGATCCGCTCTGTGGAAGGTGTAATGAGCAGGAGGAGACTGCTGAGCACCTGCTCTTTGATTGCCCAGCAATAGCAAGAGAGCGGTATGCCCATCTTTGGTAGCTTGAACAGGGGTGGCGAGTTTTCCCAGGAGGACTTGATAGGTTGTTTTCGGCGGTTTGTTGAACTGCTGAAGTTGTAGACTGGTAGTCCTCATGGTGTTTTCGGGGTGCGCAAAAGGCCCTTGAGGCTTAAGTGCATGGCAGTAGGCCGCCCCAAGGAAGAAAAAAAAAAAAAAAAAAAAAAAAAAAAATGCTTAAGAGAAACAGCAAATTTTGTTTCAACTGTTTCTGCAATCACTGTTAAGCATAGGCTTCTTACTATCCAGATTATACAATTCAAATTTAACGTAAAATTCACCTTTAACTGCAATATTTATCTAATATAAACCATGCTCGTGCTTGATCAGAAGAGCAATGCAGATATCAAAATTACTATCTTTACGTTGGCTACAAATATAAATATAAAACCAACCTTAGTTGTTTTTTTTTTTTTTTTTTTTTTGACACAACTATGGTACTCAGAACTCCGTGCGTACATATTCTCTTGATCTGAGACAACAAAGCAAGCTCAATCATGGCGTCGGAGATATAACTAATTCGACTCAGAAGTGATACACTCGCAAAGCCTAAAATAAAAACCATACGCAATTTCGCTTAACATCTGAAGCTCATAACCCCCCTAAGCTGTAATAATATGTACCTAAAATATGCCTATTTTCGATTCAAAATTACATTGAGCGCCATCATTTATTACAATCGTATGTGCGCTAATGAATTCCGACTTTTTGACTCCTGTCCACGCTGGGCTAATATAGTTCAATTTTATACAAAAATCATAAAATGGTTGGAGAAAAATTCCAGTTATTTCACAGGTGCATATTGACACTGTTTTAAAATTTAAATCTTAAATAGATAATGAACTTGGAGTATCTTTCAGTGACTATCATTTATCTCAGAAGGATAATAACGACGTTCAAGAGAAATATGCCTCCTATGTCCCAATTTTTCTTTAGGAAATCGGGGGCGTGCGAAGCCGTGGGTAACTGGGTATCTGGTTGTAATTGGTATTTTATTGAAAATCAAGAGTTTTCGTTATAAAATACTACAAATTTATTGACGAACTAGCTGTTACCCACGGCTAATCGCGCATAATTGCTTTTACTAAGTAATATAAGGACTTCGGTTCTAAAGATTGCGTGCGAAGCCGTGGGTAACAGCTAGTTTATTATAAAAGTTAGTTCAATGTGCAAGTAAAAAAAGTTCCAACAGTAAACTGGTCTCTTATGTTTATGATTGAAAAAAATACTGTACCCAGTTTTTAAAAGTCTTTTAAATTTTAAAAACGTATTGGAACACCGTAAACTACAATGTCTTACGATAAGTGCTGAGTTATATCATGAAACAGGAAAATTACCCAGTTATTAAATTAGTACATTTTGAATTATAAAATGTTTTACACTTAAATTACTCAAAATGTAGAGGAGGAAAAACCTGTTGTTATTTAATCATTGATGTGAGTGCCATGGAAGGAAGGAGTATCCTGTCATTATTAAAAAAGATAAACACTTCAAACTGGTTTTGAAAACAAATCTACCATGTTGCAGCAGCATCATGGTAAATTATCAATATGACAATTATCAATTATCAAACTAAAACTAACAATAACCCTAGTAAACTGACCTCATGAAGAGTTAAAACCGGTGCTCAACACTGCAACCCATTGTTTTCCAGACAGAGTTCAATCCTTGAGGTGAAGCTATCTACAGCTCTTATTATCTCTTCTCCACTGATCGTGTTTATAGCCTCCCTTATCCGCCACATCATGTCCTCTCTAGTTGTTGGTCTTGATTTATACACTAGGTCTTTTAGGTCTACCCCACAAGTAAAAGTCCATACACGTTAAATCAGGAGATCTCGCTGGGTAGTTCACAGGGCCGCCTCTTCTTATCCATCTGTCAGGGTATTGCTCATTTAGAATTAATCGAGAATCTTCGGCGTAGTGTGCTGGTGCCCCATCGTGCATAAACCACATACGTTGTAAGACTTTCTCAGGAATTTCGATTAGAAAGTTAATATAAACTACTCGGTCTAGGCGATCGTCAAAGAAGAATGGTCCTACAATTTTGGTCACCGATAATACCGCCCCCACACCCAGGTATTTAGGGTTCCAGTACCTTTGGTTTGTCCACTTTCTTGCATCCCAGTGTTGGGGGTTTTCAAACACCCAGTATTCCTCCATATATTGTGACGGTTCACTTCTCGCATTACTCCCTAAAAACGTAGCCTTCGTCCCAACACCCCCCCACAGAATGTTACGGTGAGTAGGTACTGGTAAGTTTTGGATTTATTTGTTGTAGTTTTTCTCGAGCCCGACAAACAAACTAGTTCATTCTATGAAAGGTTAGTCATCTCCATGGAGTTCTAGGATGTAATGACATTCCTCTATATGGGTGCATTTTATGGATTCCAGTGGAACAATTCTTTAAAACAGATCTTCTTTGGACTTCATACCCAGAATCAACGAACTACTCTTCGTGTAGAAATCATGCGGATTCAGTTCAAAGGCTGCCAAAACTTCGGGTGCCCTATCACTTCTCACGCGGTCTAGCGAGTTCCTTTCCTATTGTTTTTTGTGGTCAGGTTGAACATGGACCTGTTTCACGAACTCGACTAAGCAAGTCTTTGAAAAAACGTTCCTGGAGTGATGTTCGCGCGGTCTGGGGTAACGTGGGCATAAAGAAAGAAGCGGCAGCTGAGTAATTTTGGAAACATTTCCCTAATACCATAAGCATCTGGAATCCCTCCTCATTATGAGAATGGCATAATTAGAACATAAACAAAAACTTTGACATACCGTACGTTAACTTTTTAAATAACTAGTCTTAAAAACTAATATCTACTCATACCCCACGTGGTCACAAAGAAACAAAACTGAAATAGGGAGACGATTAATAAACAGAGATTAGATAAGGAGTACTAAGGAATTGGTCTTTTGGGTTCCAAAACCTTTCTTCCAAGGGGGCAACTTCGTGTATTTGGAATTATTAAAAACGATGAACACCACGGTTACGATATGCTTTTGAAATATGTTACACTGATAGAAATACCTGAGTGTTTTTTATTACATTATTTAAAAACAAATTAAACTTAAAAGTTCCAACTTGTTTTCCAATTTGTTTCAATTGGGTTTTGATATTCTAAATTCAAAAACTAACTTAGGTAAAAATTATTTAAAAAAAAATCTATTTCTTGTACTACAGTTTTGAAAACCATTGGAGATAGGAGAACCAAACTTTAAATGTTAGAAAATGTTTATTTTTTTAAACAGACCTTTCAAATTCATGTAGAACACAACCTAGGTTGCTGTATTTGAGTTTTTTTTAGATTGGGGCTGTTAAAGGTATTTTCCAAAATTCTATGTATTTTTAAAATGTTGTAAATTTTGGGGGTAGGGGGTCGGCATTTGATGATAATATTTCGATATAAGCCGTCTCTCCATCATTAGGTTTTTAATAAAAATATCGTCTCTCTTACCAATTTTTGCAGTGTAGTTTCATATAAAATTTTACCCACAAACCCCTGATTTTTTAACGTTTTGGTGTGTACCCTGTAAAAAAAAAAAAAAAAAAAAAAAACAATAAGCGGGCAAGATAGGTTCAAACTTTTTGCATCAAAATAATCAGTGAAGAAATTACCTTTAAAATTAGGTATAACCCAACATAACCTTTACATTTAAAAATTTTCCATAAAAAAACCAACCCCTACCCCCCAAAAAAACTACCACTTTAGGGGAGTTTTAGGAGAGTTTCAAAAAATAATTTCTCCAAATTCTTTGGGGTGGAAATAGGGAGGGTTTTTTTAAGTTGTTACGAATAATTCACTAACTCGTTTGGTTTTGGCCGCATATACGTACTGTACAGGTGGTCTGCCTCACCCTGTATTCTTTGAATACTTAAACTGTTAAAATTCGAAAAATTTAAAATCTTTCCTGAACAACGTTTAGAAAAAAATATGGTACAGGCTATAAAACGTTTTGCTACGAATTGATTATATATTTTATTATTATATCTATTATTGAACAATTATTTTTTACATTGGGTTTTCTCAGCTCACATTTGGGTTGCACACAGAAAGTTCAATGCTAAAAATACTGTTTAATGTACAATAAACGATTTATTGAACAATATACAATACAAATTATATATATATATATATTAGTATATATATATATTTGTATTATATATATTTAATACATATATTATTAACATATATTATTAAAATATACAGGGTTGTTCCCAACAAAATATGTTACCACTTATATGGGTTTCACTTTTATTTTGATTAACATAATAACACACACTATTTTTACTAAGTCCAAAATGAAGGTTAATGTACTCATTCCACCTGTATTCCTTCGTTCTCAATTGCATTTATGAAGTCTTTTCACCATTACTGACCATAGCCCTCGTTACACACATTTCCTTAGGTTATGGAGCGAGACAAACCGTGGTTATGCGTTCTTTACTTTTAAGGTTCATTAAATGTTCAATAAGGTTCTTGTAGCATACACACGTTCTGTTCAATTCATTCCCCATTAGCCAGAAATTCACATGGATAGTTCAGGTTGGTTGGACCCGTGCTGGCCCACGCCAATGGTCCAGCTCTTCCTAATCCAGCGTTCTACACAAATGTATCAATCCAGGTAATTTCGAACCCGCTAAAGGAATAATGCAGGTGGGTGCCACCATCTTTGCTGAAAGTAACCAGATGTTAGGATACGTAGGGGAAGATTGTCTACAACAAAAATTTTGCAACATGTCTAGGTAAGAATCTCCCCGTTACAGTCTGTCTTGCATTAAAGAAATATGGACCAAAGTACTCCAAACTTCGGGAAATGCCCACACCATACGTTAACTTTCGGACGAGGATCGGTGGTGTGCTCTCTTCGATCATGGGGATTGCTATATGTACCCCAAATGACGCAATTGTGCTTATTCACATTGCCGCATTGACATGATAAGTGTGGCTTTCATCCGACATTAATAGAACCACAACATTAGGGTCTATGTTCGTCATTTCTAAGAACACTTCTCGCAAGCTCGTTACACGAGCAATTTTATCAGCATCAGAAAAGCGCCTGTTACCATTTGAAGCTGTGGGTACGGCCTTCATTTCCAGGTCTAAGTGAAGAATTCTTAAAACACTAGTCCGCGCGATTCCGGTTTCCATTGCTACTCTCGTACTCTTGACTTCTTTGGGCTATTAATAATTGTGCCCTTGAACATATTAGGATGTTTTATCTTTCGTTCTCGAAATACTTCTGGGGACGGTCCACTGTTCCCTTTACAAATCATTGGTCACAGCCCCTGTGCGCTCATAATTTCTTCATGAATTTCGACCGGATAGGTCTTATCAACGACTTGGAGGATCCTTCTGAAGACCATTGTTGAAAAATTTGTTTCTTACAACCTGAGGGAGGAATCCGAATACCTTCCATCCAAGGTGCTACCTTTCTTCTCTCTTCCTAAAGTAAGTCGGGTGGCCATATTTAATCTGCAACAACAAAAACTTAATGATATATATCAATACCATTTAAAGTGGTAACATATTTGTGTGGACAACCCTGTATATTATATTACATATAAAATATATATTATTAATGGAATGGAGTCTTTTTAAAACATTATTTATTTTAGAGATCAAATTTGGAAACATGTTTATGGTTTTTTAAATTTATATACACGTTAAATTAAATAAAATAGAAGCAACCAAATCAGGGTACCAATTGTAATGGAATGCTCCTTAGCGCCTTTACAATAGTTTATCTCGATTAGGGTGAAGCTCAAAGTCAGGAATTGTATTGGAAAAATATCACACAAAAATACTACGATTATTGGTCAAAGGAAGAATAAAAATTAAAAACACACTGTCTTATATGAAGATACAATAGTAATGATGTTGGCTGAGCTTAAGCAAAGCTCAATTGCCTGAAAAACTGGCTGGAAACATTTCTACTGTTCTGTACGTCTGTCTGATATCTTGAAACGAACTTATCCTATATAACGTGAAAATCGTACATGAGGTGTCCACGGAATTTGGCTGATTCATTATGCGAAATATTTGTTATATTTATGTTATGGATTAATCATGACTGGTAAATTGATAAAAAAGCGGAATTAAAGATAATTTTAACAACCTGAGTACACCCATAAGAGATTCAAACTTGTAGTTTAAAACTATCCAAACACATCACTATTTTATAGTAATTTATTTGTATAGACTTTTATTTATTTTAAAAACATATAAAAATTCTAATTTAATTATAAAAAATGTGACTGTATCATCAGTGGAATAAACATTTCATATGTAGACTTCAAATTTTTTTTTTTTTTTTTTTATTTTTTGAATGAAACTTTATTTCAACAATCAACGATGCATCATTTATGTGTTAAGTTTTTCTTCATGATTGTTAGTGGTGGGTGTCTATCTTTCCGATGGGCAACTCTGGAATGGAATTTATTTATAGATTTAAAATTTCGCATGGAACAACCAAAACGCATTACAGCACGTGATTGTGGCGTTCTCCTACCTTTATATTATTAAAAAAACAATAAATCAACACGGTTTACTACTACAATATTACAAAATACCACCGAGAAGAAATGAATCTTCTCTTACTTACTCTTTCCTTTGATTTCCAAACGGAAATAAATATCAGTAATTGTAAAATGTTGGGTGTTTTGTTTAAACCCTTCAGTCCGTGATAGCTAATCAATGAGATATAAATGTATAGGGAGGCCAGTGGAAAATTATAGGCGTGGATAATCTGTGTAAAGCACGTAATTAATTTGACAACAGCATAACGAACACTTGTGGTATTTTCAATCATGGATTTACAAAACAAAAATAAATTATACTTTCATCTAAGTTCTATGTTACATCCGGAAAAACTTGAATGTTAGTTATTCTCACGTGTTGTTTAAACTTAGGAATTAATAAAAGTTGTTAATTTTATTCCAAAAAAGTTGGAAAAATTTAAAATACATTTATTTTGATACACGTATATGTTTTACAATTTATTATTTCTAAACTTGATTATGGATTGTGCAATAGATTGCACACTGGGAGAGGTACGCACAAATAAATGATACAGATAAAATTGTTGAAAATTTATATTATTTTCTCTTAAACAATAAGCACTAGGTAACACCTTGTAAGCTTCGTGAAAAAAACCTGCTCTCGTGTCCCCACCTTGGTATAGTAAAATGCTTTCTTCGGGTAGTTTGGTGATACATAATACACATTTTTGCTAAAGTTAGATTTTAAATTTCAATAAATGTCATATTTCAATTTTATATATGCTTATATCTGGACCATGATAAGCCAAAGCAAAGACTTACATTTTATTAAACAAATTATAAAAACTTTAATATTTCAAAATATTACCTTAACATAAAAAAGGAAAAATGTTTATTTTCAGGACACAATACCATACTATATCATAAGTTATAATGTACTATATTAAATTTTTTGAAGAAACCGCAATGAACGCTCTGTTTTTTTGTGTGGCGAGCACCTTCACTTTCCGTAAGTTATCCAGTAGACTGAAATTGGCTTCTCGCCCGCCCTCTAAGAATTTAATCCGCAGGTTCAATTCTGTCCTTCATTTTTTCGTCTTGGTTTTGGCAAGCAGTATGTTTTTTCAAGTTCACGTTTCTTTTTCAAAGGGGGAATTTTTGTTGGAAAATAAGCTCACAGAGTTATTATTACCAATCACGTCCGTTCACTTTCGTATAACTTAGGTAGTGTTAAAAATTCATTACGTGTTAGGTTTTAAGTCATTCGGTACATTAAGTAAGTCAGAAATGATTACTCAAGGTATACTAGTGTCATTATTACAATGCAAAATTTCGATGTAATTAATGCTGCTTGTAATATAAATCTCGGAAAAATGCTAATATCGGGTTTACTAGTGTTAAAAATATCCTAAGTATATCCCCGTAGAATATCTTTGGAAGAAAAGAGGATCCAATGGTCCATCATTGTATGATTACGAAAATAGAACACCACGTTTCGAAGATTGGGATCCATCCTCTTCTTCTGGTGGTAAAACAAAATTCTTAGACAATGATAAGCATACACTCACAATAATTGAGGGACTATAATGTGCGCTTGAACTCGCAAGATTAAATTATAAGTCCGGGAATGGTGAGACCCAAAAACGATATCTCTGTACAGAACGAAGAACTCTACACAACACATTACGCACTTACAAGTGGAAGGTGAGAGGCGTATGTTTTTAGTTACATATAACAGCTAGTAAATGTTCTAAATCCTATCGTAATTTAAAACCATTCGTGGTCAATATCCAAAGTTTTAACAGACAGCAGAACATAAACCATTACGTTCCAGTATATGTTTTTACTTAAGGATATTAACCATTTAAGACTTGGCTTTACAGAATTCATTTTTGTTACACCTACTTACTCTAGAGTTAGGCATTTAATTAAACAGACACTCTGAAGGAAATTTCATATTAGTCTGCTTATTAAATCTTCACATCTCAAAAGAAAAACTCGTAATTTCCTGCTAGGATTCAATTTAAGAAATATTGCTAACTAAATTAGTTTCCACAACATGGAATCTGTTATTACGTTTCCAACATATAATCTTCATGTCTAATTAACTGTATAATTTGCTTAAATATCATCTCTGTGGTGAATTTATTGTTCTCAAATTAAATATGTTATGTATACGAACAAATTCGTTCCAATTCATTACTTACGCAACTGGAAGGTGTTGGAATTTTTTATGAAGCGTAATATGCTTCAATTTAATCAAATTAAAAGGATTCTACTTTGGAACTGTATTTCCCTGCCATATTAGATAGGGTGAAAAATGGACCTCACCAACCAGAAATACAAAATTATCAATTTATGAAAAAACATAATACCACTAATATCATGTTTGAGTGTTAGCATCACCAAAGAAAACTTTCTTTATTATTTCTAATTCATCCTTGGCTTTTGGGTAACCCAATAAATTGGACACTTTCTCATGAACAGTCCAAAACAGAAATCTCGATGCTGGGTACGATATGTGTGATAGAGTAGAGCTGATCGATCTCAGGTGAGAAGGCCGAATCAATATAGAATCAGGCAAAAGGAAGTATAGAACAAGGCTCTGTCATTATACCAATCTGCGTCATATAAATATAAACAGAAATCTCGATGCTGAGTACGATATGTGTGATAGAGTAGAGCTGATCGATCTCAGGTGAGAAGGCCGAATCAATATAGAATCATGCAAAAGGAAGTATAGGAACAAGGCCTCTGTCATTATACCAAATCTGTGTCATGTAAAAACCATGTATAATCTTCGTAACGTACCTTACTGTTGACGTATTCACAATAAATAACAATTTGTACTAAGGATATTTTTATCAGTTATTCGTTATTAATATAACTTAGTGTACTATTGATATAAAAGTAGTTTTTGCAATTTTAACTTTCAAAATATTGAGATACTATTTTACCAGTTTATTTTGAAATATTCTATATTTATTTTATTAGTTTTATGACTTGATTAAACTACCCAAAACCATCCTCATAATATTCTTTTAATTTTCAAATTTCACAAAGTTTTATATTGATTATCTTTGTGAATGAACGGGTGCATCGCTTTGAATGCAAATTGTTATTTTTGGAGTAAACGATTCGTATATTTTTATATTATTTTAAAGTTAATCCCTATTTTGATAACAGATTTTTATTAATAGTAGTCCAAAAAGACATTTTTTTAATTATCCAAACCCCTCATTAGGAAAGCATTTTTAATATCATTGCCACACGTTTTAGACAGAACGAAAAATCAATAATTTAGAACCAAACTGCACTTAGTTCTTTAAACGCACGTAAAATTCAGTTTTAAACAATGTACAATATAAATTTAAAACATATTTGATATATTCCTTGAATGAAATTGAATAGGCAGATCATCGGTTACAAATATTAATAAATAACTTGTTTATGTTTCACGTTAATGTTTTTTTTAGTAGCGGTATAATATACAGGGTGTACATAAAGTCCTGCACGGGTATAATATTTTCTGAACGATAA